>NC_137462.1:26768939-26897448 GCF_964235325.1 Thermobia domestica
ATGATCCTTGGTAGTTTGCTGGTGAAAGTTGGTTACCTAATTCCCGTAAATTCCGGTGACGGGTACGTCACTTTGAATCACATCCCTGATGTGTTCGATTAGGTTCAGATCCGGCGAGTTAGGGGGCCAGCACATCACTTGGAACTAACTCGCCCCTGTGTTCCTCGAACCACTCCATCACACTCCTGACCTTGTGACATGGTGTATTATCTTGTCGAAAAATGCCGCTACCGTTGGGAAACATGGTCATCATGAAGGGGTGTACGTAGTCTGCAAACAGTGTTCCATACGCCTCGCCATCATGGTGACTTGCTCGAGCTCCCCTAGACAGATGGATGCTCACGTGAATGTTCCCAGAGCATAATTAAGCCGCCGCCAGTTTGTCTCCGTCCCGCAGTACAGATGTCAATGAGCTGTTCCCTTATAGCACGACGGATTCTCACCCTCCCATCGCCATGATGAAAGTATCGGGATTCATCAGACAAGGCAAAGCTCTGCCACTGCGCCAAGGTCCAATGGCGTTGGTCACGTGTTCATTTCAGTCGTAGTTGCCGTGTCGTGGTGTTAACATTCGCACATGGATGGGTCGTCGGCTGCGGAGGCCCATCGTTAGGAGTGTTCGCTGCACTGTGTGTTAAGACACACTTGTACTTTGCCCAGTATTAACGTCAAATGTTAGTTCCGCCACAGTTTGCTGCCTGTTCTGTTTTACCAGTCTGCCCAGCCTACGACGTCCGACATCTGTAATGAGGTAGGAGGCGCCCAACCCGTCGATGTTTGAACATCGTTTCGTCTTGGTTTCGCCACTTGTTGAAGTCACTCACCACAGCATTACTCTAACACCCGACAAGTCCTGCATTTTCCGAAATTCTCGTGTCGACTCTCCGGGATATTACAACCTGCCCTCGGTCAGACTCAGATCGCGCGCCTTCCCCATTCTACACACGGCCACCACTTCAGTAATTAACTGAATTGAGCTGAAAATTAAATCTTGATCTCGAAAGATTGCGTTCTATACCTTTCTAAAGTAATAAATGCTGGAATTGGTTTCAAGGCTGTTTCTGAGTCAATAAAGTATTTAAATACTTTCTTCAAAATAGTATTTAAAATTATAGAAAGATTTGTGAGACATTCGAGTCGAGAAATACGTTTGTCTCGACTCGTCTCGAATTTTTCAAAGTGTGTCTCGACTTGAATCTCGAGTCGAGATTCGAGACATGCCTCGACTCGTGCGCATTCCTAATGCCATACCAGTGCAAGAGTGGCTGAACGCAACATTTCCGAATCGCTAGATCGGTCGTTGGTTTGTAGAGTGGCCAGCTTAATCTACTGATTTAAACTATCCAACTTTTTCGTATTGTATGTTTTAAAGGACAGAGTATATCAACATCACATATGCAATTTGGTGGAACTACGGGAAGGTATCACAGAGTAGCTCCATAGGATACAGAGTACGAATCTGTCGAGCTACTTGTGACAACGTTGCTTTTCGTCTCCAGGGCATGTATCGATTTGGAAGGTGCATTGGTGAACCATGCCATGGAGAACAGAGATTAAAATTCTTGTAAGGAAATGTATGGGAGTAATATGTTTATGTTCAGTCATGTTGGTAGTTTCTTTACTGCAATCTTTGAAACATCATATAAATAATTATTGGCCACCGTGTATGTTTCATCTTTTAACAATGTTGTAATTAGCGCTCCGCGCTGTTCTAGTGGCTAGTGCATGAGCTTTTGGTGTACGTGATTTCAGGTTCGATTTCCGGTGGGAGCGCAAAGAAAATTAAGTACAATCGTTAATACTTCAGTGTAAAGGGCATAAGGGTGCAACGTTAAACTAAAGAAAGAAGAAAAATGTAAAATAAAAATTAAAGTTTAATTAAAGAATGTGTTTAAAGAAAGAAAGGACATGTGTCGTACGGGATGAATGAAAATGTCTCATACTGTCAGGAGGAAGTAATTTACTTTCTATTTATCATATTACATAAACTCTAGCGAAAACCCTATTGGTAAAATTTAATGTCATTGTTCTTTCATTATCAGCTCTAGATCCAGATCTCGTCGTAGATCACGTGAGTGAGTGTACTTTCATTATTTTATATTTACTTCATAAATAAATATACTACAATTAAATACATATAGTATAGTTTATTGTTACTCAAATTTTATATTTCTTATTCTTCATTAACTTTACTGTTGTATCACTATATTGGAACTAACACATACATTTGAGAAAATAAGAATAGTATAAGTCCTGGTAGGTAGTAAAAAGACTGTGCGAAACTTTTGTATGTGATATGCATACAAGAGTCTTAAAAGTCCCCTGCCATAGGGTAAATCTGCTACTATCAGACTTACAACAAAATGTAAGAGGGGGAACTGTCTCCAAATATCATGTTTTCAATCTAAAGTGAAGGATTTTTTTGTTTTAATCGGACGTGCCGTTAGGGCTGTACGCTCTTTATGCGCCCAGTGTTAAATGAAAATGCAACATTACCATTTATCGGGACGTGGATAAATTTTGTAAGAGTATGGTTAGAAGCACGAGTTTTTCACGATCGCGATAAAACGAAATGAGTCAGAATTAGGTAATTTTCAGTTTCTTGACGTTTTATGATATTCTCTGTTTATTTTTTTTTTTTAATTGGTTTCCGTTGTGCAATAAACACGAAATTGGCAGTTTTGTGGGAAATTTCTAACAATACGCGAAGGAACGCGAATTTTTTTTTTAAAATAAGTTTTCATTAATTTAAAAAGGCCAGTTTTCCGCTGACGGAAGGGTAGAATGTGGCATAAATGGTACATTTTGGGTGATTCGGAGATGGCTATAGAGAACATCGCGCCGCATTGCGCGTTAGCGATCACCATCTTAGCTGAATAGGGACGATTTTCCTTCAGTTTGATTAAAAAAAAAAAAAAAAAAAGTGAAATTTACAGTGGCAAGTGAAATATTTAGTGTATTTTGTATTTAGGTAATTAATAGTTTATTTCTATAATGATCTATGAATAACAGGAACAGTTGTAACAATTGTCAGGGAATATCTTTTTCACAAGAGCTAAAAAATGAGAAACATTATTTGGAAAATGCAACAAAACGAGAAATATGAAAAATGAAACGCGACATTTTCAAATTCTTAGTGCGAAAAACTCGAGCTCCTAAGTATGGTGAATTGGGGAGATGTTTGAAATGGGGGCTGGTCATCGACACGTTAGCGTAAAAGACAGTAACTTCATTCACTTACGTTGTGGGTCCAGGTAAATGGCTGCCTTTAAATTTGCCGTTACCTGTTGAGATATTAACGGATGGAGTACATTAAAAGTTCGGTTGTGAATATCTCTTTAGCTGCGTATTGCAAAATAAATAAAAATAAAAAAATCAAAATTTGCTTACATATTTGCGGATCATAGTTAGGCATCATTAATTAGAATAGAATAGAATTTGTTAATATGTATATGATTGCAAAACAATTATTTAAAACAAGTCTTTTATAAACGATTCAGGGAGAGGTCGACCTTCTGCTATTTGTGGTCTTCCTTTGAGATTTTTTTTTTTTTTGTATCATATAAGATAGGGGGTACGTATATGTAGCTAACACAAAATTACGTAAGATTATAAATACTTAAGAAATCATTAGTAATAATAATAATAATAATAATAATAATACAATGGTAGGTTTCAATTTTCAAACACTTTTCATGTGTTTTTAAAATTTGCTAAAAGTTTGTAATTTTCTGATAGTGGTACCTGATACTTTTGATACAATAGTTTAATCGTGGTCTTGGTTGTTCAAGTTCTTTGTTTGTCTTCGCATGTGTACTAACTGAGTGCTTTATTTCAACAAATTGTGGTGAAAATATAATTGCATCTTGAGGATTTTGTACATTAGGGAATTTATTCTATTAAAATAAATAAAGATTTATCTAACTTTAATACATTCGTGGAACAGCGGTTCTGTATGCACAAAGAAGTGTTCATTTTTTTATTTTTATTATTCTTATTACCTTCTTCTGAAGAAAGAGGAGGTTATGTTTAAGCTGGGTTCTGAAGTTTCCATACCAGGCTTCGATTCCGTACTAAAATCCTTGTTACCCATTAAAATGTTAATGGATTGACCCGATGAACGAACTGGAACGAAGTAATCGCTCTAGCTGTACATTGCAAAAATAAAATTAAGAAATCCGCTTGCATGTGCAAAATGCGATTTATAGTCGCCGTTACCGCTTAAGATTTTAGAGAACTGACTCCACTAACAAGCTCAATGGAGATAATCACTCTAGCTATATATTGCAAAATAATAATAATGATAATAACAATAATTAAAAATTGCGCTTACATATATGGGATGAACTATATAGCCATCGTTAATGTGGTCTGTAACGAAGTTGGTTGAGGTTATTGTTCTAGCCATCTACTGCAAAAACACAATTTAAAAATCTCGTCCATTCAAGTTATCGTATGGAGTAACGGTCGGACGTCTAACAACACACACTTATAAATCTCGCTGAATGATCACAACATATAACAATATTATAATTGTAATATATAACAATACTTCCATCCTCCTGGCAGGACGTTTGTGTTCTACTATACCTGAACGTTTAATCATTGAAAGTTGAAATAAAGTAAAAGCTTTAAGTTTTACGTCCCACGTTTGTGCCGGCTAGGCTAAAGAAGAAAGTGAGAAGTGAATGGAACGGTGGAATGAATAAAGTGGGAGGAAACGGGAGAACCACGACAAAACCCACGCACACAATGCTTGTCCACCACAAAGTTCATTTGGCGCGAGCTGATTTCGAACCTGGGACCACACGCACAAGAGGTAAACGCTCTACCGCTGAGCCACCACATCCCTCATTGAGTGTTAATCACAGTTTTTTTGGAACTTCTCACTAGCCATACTGTGTACTTTCATCTTTTAGTATCATAATGACAAGCATGGAGTGTACTTCGGTAGTAGTTACTCGAGTTCTTCGAAAACTACGCTGGGGTTGCGGTGCATAAGGTCCCTTATTCAATCCCAGCTCGCACCAAGTAGACATTGTGCTGGACAGACACCGTTTACATGCGTTTCCTGTATCTTCTTCATTCCATCATTTCATTCATTCTTATCATCATCACCGTCTCCTTTAGCCTACAGAGCATAACCATGGGGCCTAAAACAGACATTTCATGGGGCCGCGGGGGCTCAGTGGTAGAGCTCTGGTGCATGGGGTCCTTGGTTCGATTCCAGCTTGTGCCAAGTGTGGGCTTTGTGCTGGACAAACACCCTGTACGTGGGTTTTCTCGGGGTTCTCCCGTTTCCTCCTACTTTCTTCATTACACATTTCATTCATTTCTCATCACCGTGGAGCTCCTTCGTGGCTAAGCGGTTATCGTACGCGCCTTTGGCGCGGGAGGCCCGGGTTCGATTCCCAGCGGGAGCTCAAGTGGTTCGGAATCCACGTTAATCAGTAGGCCCACGTCTCATATAGCCTCGCTGCTAAACTCAAAATCAACTCTTATCACCGTGGGACATACAACTTGACTCCATTTCATTTCGAAAACTACCAATGAACATCCATACCATCATTTCAGATCGATGAGATCTCTTAATTGGTATATTTCTCATTTTGAACTTTTTTTTTTTAATTCACGCTTTTATGATAGAAAACCTTTGAGAATTTAAAGTAATGTTTATGTCTCTCTCTCCTGCCTTCTCTCCCGCCTGTCACATACGTAGATATGGAAATTGCCTACATATTTTGGACATGTTTCTGTGACGTATGTTCCACTTGATCATGTTTGAGAAGTGCAGTTGAGCGTTATTGTTTTGATTGATTTCTGTTGTTCAGATTGTGTTGTGCCCACGCTTTGGAGTATGAGTATGTATATGTATATATGGATGCAAGAGGGCTGAACAGCACTACGTGAACAGCAAACGTTGGTTTGTTCCAATGTTTGACCCTCGTGATGAACATTAATATAATAATACGACGAGTAAAACGGTCGCTTTATATGGGAAATCGATGAAGAGATGGGGGGAAATGTTATGTATCGATTGAAGCATCATTCGATTCCATTCACCTTTGTCTCTCGACACCAAAGATCACGATTTGCTGTCACAAACACACAGATAGAGGAAAAGTGTGTGTGTGTGTGTCAGTGACGGGACACAAGTTTGATATTAGAGCTATTTCCTGTGCCTAGTTTGGATTCACTTCATTTACATCCAGGTAACTCTAGCAATCACCTATTTTCGTAATAGCAGGGATTTGTGCTGTAATATCAGCTAAAAGATAGAAAAAAAGATTAGGTACATAAAGAACCAGTTTATTCAGATACCCAAGGGCCATTTTAGTTTTTCTTGCTAGACAAGCGAGTTTCGGTCGTAAGGTATTTATCCCAGTGTTCCTCAAACTGTTTGTCGCGGCATAGTAGTCGAACTCTTCCATAGCGTCCTCGCCTTTGGTACGGGTGGCGTGAGTTCGAGTCTCAGTAGAAGCACATGGTTTGGATACTTCAAACACAAAAATGTCACGGTTTCGTGTTTGAATCCTCTGTACTGGTCCTGGGGGCGCGGTGGCTCAGTGGTAGAGCGTTCACCTCTGGTGCTTGGGGTCCCGGGTTCGATCCCAGCTCCCGCCAAGTGAACTTTGTGGTGGACAAACACCATGCTCGTGGGTTTTCTCGGGGTTCTCCCGTTTCCTCCCACTTTCTTCATTCCACCATTTCACTCATCTCTCATTATCACCGTCTCCTTTAGCCTAACCGGCATAACCGTGGGACGTAAAACTTAAATATTTCATTTTTCTGTACTGGTCCTAGACTTGATCACTTGGCTGTGTACACGGAATCGTGTGTTGATTTCCGCTGAAAGACTATTCAGCACATTACGATTGTTCTGATTCCATCTTGAAATGTAGGTTCATGTGTCATTTAGCCAGGCTGCTGAAAAAGAACTCTAAACTTCAATAATCAAGCTGAAACAGTTGTGTCTGGAGAAATTTCAAAACTGTGCCCCTAAAAGTTTGTTTACTTATCTTGTCCAAAGAATATCACCAAATAAAGCTTAAACACAAGCGAAGGAAAATACAGTTTTTCTTTAACGAAGTGTTCTGGTGCTTGGGGTCCTGGGTTCGATCCCAGCCCCCGCCAAGTGAACTTTGTGGTGGACAAATGTCGTGTGTGTGGGTTTCCTCGGGGTTCTCCCGTTTCCTCCCACTTTCTTCATTCCACCATTTCATTCATTACTCATCATCACCGTCTCCTTTAGCCTAACCAGCATAATCGTGGGACGTAAAACTCAAAGATATAATTTTTTTCCTTTCTGAGCCTGGTATTTGAATCAATCTACTTACCTCTGTTGGCGATGTAGAGGAGAGAAAGTTAATGCAGAAACATATATTTGAGGACCTTCCCTATATTCTCCAACACTTATTTGTAACTTTCTGAAATAGCCGTCCCTCACAAACGAACAACAGCTTTGTGAAAAATATTCGAAAGATGCTAGGTATATTGTTTATATGAATACCGTTTACTCGTTACAATAACTACGTATTATTTTAATAATAGTAAAATGATAAGACCCCGGCTCGACCAAGTGTTATGTTTCGAAATTCATTTCAAACGGTTAAATCGTTTTCCCGTGATGATAAGACAGACAACATCGAAAATACTATTGAAGTTTCCTCTCTTCCTCCTTTAGGAGCGGGATTTTGAAAATGCTATTTATTTTGATATGACTACATAGCTGAAACACATGACTGCTTATTTTTATTAAGGAATTTCATCTTCCTAAGATGGGAGACACATAAGGTGTTCTTTTCTTGGTATTTAAACCCTCCTCCCCTTCTTAAGATACACATTTTAATAAAGGTGACATGATAAAAATCCGGCCCGATCCAAGTGCTAAAAATTCATTTCAAACGGTTTAGCTGTTTTCCCGTTATGATGTAACAAACAACGTCGATTTCCTTTTTGTAATATATAGTCTATACATACAGATAAAAAAAAATAAATTATTTAAAATATTGAACATTAACGTTAGCCAAATCCTGCAGAGTATTATTAAATGAACTGTTAACTGCTTCATTGTCTTTTTGTATTGGTGAAAGTCCTGAGTGTGGAGTTTATGATACAATATTCTGTACTAGTTACAGGCAGAACAACGTAAAATTATTTTAAGCGTAATCTATAGTAGTCTTAGCGTAGTCTATAAATGAAGTTAATTCGAAATTGCAATGCTGTTATATTACTTTCGTCTCTGGACTTGCAGTCAAAGTACTCCTAGAGTTCTTGGACAAAAGTAGTTATAACATTTCGACAAACATTCTTCACTCTGACAATCGTCAGAACTTTAAATAAATATATTCACTCCTTTATTTCATTAAATCAGCCCTGTTGAGTAATTTATTTTAAAACAGATATTGGGTTGTGTGAATTTCACCAACATATTGGGTGTGTTCACGGTTAGTAATGAATGCAAATCCTAAACGAGATTTAAAAGAGCTTACCGTGTATATATATATATATACAATGACCAAAGAGCCGTTTCGTAAGTCAATAGTTGGTGTAACGCTTTTATCTATGTATCGCGTTTCCCCATTGAAATATTTTATCTTCAGCAAACATTTTTGAGCTGTTCCCTGGTAATTTAGCGTTAACATTTGTGCATAAATCTCAGATTTCTCGACAGTCTTTATGTGGGATGTTTTTGACAGTTATTTCGAAATAATGTAGGAGAATGGATTAATGTAAAACTTGCGACGGATATTTATACGTATGGTGTAATGTTATCAGTATTATACAGTGTGTCAGTAAAGTTGAGTAATCCAAAGTTTGATTGCGTATATATTTGCACATAATTGATAACATGAGTTTGTATGCAAAAATTTGGGATATCGCAAATTTTTGCATAAAAACTCATGTTATCAATTATGTGCAAATTCTCATTGCTTATCATTAATTAGCCTGAAACACACCTGTTGCAGTAATTTTACGACAACAATGTTGCCAGGGGCTGGATTTCTGTCAAAAACACCCATTTAGGGACTTTCATTAAATAGCCTTTTTATATGGCAACACTGCATCAACTTTGTCACATTTTATCACCAATATATAAATATTGATTCATTCTGTACATATACAAAAGAATTCACCCGCAGGAAATCCATTTTCTGCAACTGAATATTGATTTTCTTCATTTTGCACATTTTTTTATTTATTAATTTTTTTTTTCTATTTTGCACTTACGGTAACTTCTTTCGTTACTACACAAAAGCATTACAAGTTCCAGCATTGGTCATGATCTCGAAAATATCTACATATAACATGCTCACATTTGTTTCAAGTCTCAGCTCTCTATCATTCTTAGATCAAAAGATATACGCAGTCAAACTTTGGGTTGCTCAACTTTACGGACACACTGTAGTAGTTTTGTTGTAACAGAACAGTGTTAAGATATCAATAAAATAAGTGTTTGTGGTCACGTCAAATGTGAACTAGTATACATATATTAGTAAAAACTTGTTTCTTCAATTTTCGTAAGTGACAATCTTCTTGTTTACCTCAACCATAGTTGGTGTGAAACATGGAAATTTTAAAACTTTTCTCTCCCTTGGGAGAGCTGTTTTATACTTTGATAAGGTCTCTTCTTCATAACTGCATCTAAATATTCTATCCTTAGTCGTCGTCTTCCTGGTTTTCCTTCTGCCTTTCCCTCTATCAACACGGTAATCCAATCGGAGTGCCGAATAAAATGGCCAAGGATGTTTCTTCTTTTTCCTATTATCTTCATTAGCTTCCTTTAGTACGTCTTCATTCCTTTTCCTTTCGGTCCATGATATGCGCTGCATTCTGCGCCAATACCACAGTTCAAATACTTCCAGCGTGGATATTTCAGCTTTTCTCAATGTCCACGTCTCTGATCCGTATAGCGTCACGCTCCATACCAGGGTTTTAATAAATTGCTTTCGAACGTCCAACGACACATTTCTTGATAATAGCAGTCCTTTTTTCCTATTGAATGCTTGTTTAGCCTGCGCTCTTCTGGAACTTAAGTCTTTTTCATTTCTTCCGTCCGAGGATATTAAACTAAGTAATCACAATCTAAACCACACCAACTCAAAATAAATAACTATAAAAATACAGATCAACGTCCCAACACTAATAACTAGAGAGCGGATTTTAATGTGCAGCACCTTTTCTAAGAATGTAGTTGTTATAAGACTGGAAGTATTTGAGAACAAGATCCTGAGACGAATATTCGTACCCAGGAGGAACGGGAATGGGGAATGGCGGAAACTTCATAACGACGAACTACATAATTTATACGGTTTACCAAATTGTTAGGGTCATCAAGTCTAGGAGTCGTAGGTGGGCAGGTCATGTAGCTAGGATGGAAGAAGTAGAAACGCTTTCAAAGCTTTGACTGGAAGACCAACCGGAAAACGACCATTAGGAAGACCTAGACGCAGATGGGAGGACAATATTAAGATGGATCTCGCAGAGATAGGAATTTAAAATAGAAACTGGATCCAGTTGGCTAAGGATACAAGTCAATGGAGAGCTTTTGTGAACGCGGCATAAGCCATAGAGTGAGTTAGTTATAACAACCAAAGTTCAAAATATATATTTCCTGGTGTAAAGCGAACTGAAATTAATGCACTTTGTTGCACCTTTTTCGTGAATGTTGCACCTTTTTGCTAGATTAATAAAATTTTCTCTCTCTTTTTTTTAAACTTCTTTTAGCCTTCAGCACCTTTATTGTCCCTTTTTTGTCTTTAAAAAATTTGGACAGAATAATATGTTTTATTTTCAATCTGGTTTACACACAATATTCCAAAAATTTAGACGCAATCTTGACGGATTTGCTAAGGACAAATTTGAACTGAATTTGCGAAACAATCCGGACGTAGGAACCTTTGCAACGTCAAGTGAACTTCTTACAAGATAACGCACCACTGGTTTTCGTTGATGTCGAACAAAGTTTCTCCACATACAAGGATCTCCTGAGCTCCAAGCGACAGAAACTAACATTCGAAAACAGAAATGTGCATAATCATGTATAACCAATTTCTGAAAACCTAGTAGTATGTAACGGTTTCTCAAGCCACAATATTGCAAAATTAATGTTTCCTTTTTCTAATAACAGAATTGGTTTAAACCTCAATTCTATTACAAGAATGTTGAATATTGTACAAGTTTATGAGATTAAATAAAACAATTTTGCAGTTTATGTCAAATGTTTGAAGCCAAGATTTTAACAATATTTGCTGTGTAATGAATAAAGAATGTTCATGTAAACTATATACTATAGCACTTAATAAAGATATCTTATTTGCACCTTTTTGAATGATTTTTCAGCACCTTTTATTCCCTTTTTTTCTACCAAAAATTTTGCACCTTAAAATTTGGTCCCTACTAATAACCAATATAGTACTCAAAATATGAAGAATAATTCATAATTCTATTCAGTTCGACGATAATGGTATTTAAAAGCTTAAGTTGAAAAGTTAATATAGATAACACTTATGTGATCGCACACCTACTTCTTTCTTTTTTATTCACATATAACATAAGTACACTGAACGAAGTAAACATTTTCTTTCGGCTAGATGTCATTTTCCTCGCCATTGGAGGAATAAATTGACTCTGTTCATTCATATAAAAATTTTCCGTAAACGTTTCGTTTCTTAAACAATTAAAAATGTAAATTTCATAACTAAAACAAACAATAATCTAAAACTCAAACTGAATCAATGGATAATACACTAAAATGTTTAAATCGATTACGTTTTATTCTTTTGTATCAAAAAGTAATGTTTGCTAAGAAGTTGATACTTCTTAAAATTACCTACAAGTAGTTTTCTATTTGTAACGAGATTTATGTTCGTTTATAAATGAGCATTGATTGAGGACCCTGAATTGTTTTTTTTTTTTTTTTTAACTATTGGCATTTTTTAAAGTTATTCTTACACAGTATTTGTGTTTGTTTTACTAAATGTAATATACGAGACGAGGCGAGATTTCCGCTAAATATACCGAGATGTGACGTAAAAGTTTGCGTCTTGTCTCGTCTCGAGGTAATACTAATTAGGACATCATTTTCTTACGCCTAATCTTGTAGGTTTCTTTTCTATTTATCGACCTTCTGGCCAAGATATGAGTTCAGGAAAATGTAAGATCGTGATCAAGGCATCGTATGTACTACATCGCAGTATTATTTCTGCATTTTGTTTTTGTGCGTGTCGATGAATAGCAGTGCAATTGTAAATTTATCACTTTTTTTTCTTTCTTTCTTCATGTGCCACAGAAAGTCATTAAAAGGAGATTTGCCTTTTCCCTATTGATATTCTAAAGTCAGAAAACTTGATTCAGGAATTCTCGATCGGAGCGATGCCCAGTTTACCAGAAGCTATGCAGCTATAAATCCTCATATATTCAGTTCTTGAATCAACCCTTTCTAGGAAAAGCTTTCCCTTTTTTTAGAATTTCTTTCAGGTAGTTCTTTAATTACTTTTCTAAGATCTTTTGGTAGTAGAACGTTACAGCAGATGTCTCTGGTGACAAGATGAGGGATAGAATTCAGAATCCGCGGGAAGGAATCGTAAGGAAAACGTAGTTACTATTAGAAGGTGTAACTTATCATCTTCTCAGCCTAACTTAAACAAACAGCGGAATTTTAGGCAGCCGGTTGCAAATAAAATGCAATGAAATCTTTCAGTTTAACGTCTCACGATTATGCTTTTTAGGTGAAGGGAGAAGAATGATCAAAGTAAGTGAATGATGATAGAAGAATTGGTGGCATGAGAATGTGGAAGGAAACGGGAGTTCCCGAGAAACCCCTCGGACACGATGTTGTCCACGGTGAACTTACTCGGCCGGGGAATGCACGCACCAGAGGTAAGCACTCTACCAGTGATCCACCGTGTCCCCACCGTAATTACCTTGATTTACGAATGAAGACCACCAGAAACGTTCAGCAAAGTGATAATCATAGGGATGCACACGAGACAAGAGATGAAGCTGTTTCATCTGGAGAATGTATCTTGAAAGCAATGTCCTGTCTTGAAAAATGTGTGTGTTTATATTGGAAGAGGCCTGTCTCGTCTCGAATCTCGTTGCAAAAGTTCTGGCTCGTCTCTTTTCATATGCATAAATAAAAACAGTGATACACCTTCCTTACTTTTTGAATAACAATTTATGAGCGTCGACATATTCTCTTTTAGTATCTAATAGTTCGATACAAAGAGATATCAGCTGTCCCAAGGTGGTTTTCCTGATCAAAGCCGTGCGCAAAGGGAGATCTGAGAATTCAGTCTCGATCTTCCGCTTTTTCGATCCTATAAAAACATACGTAAAACGAAGTAATTCTTATATACATTGGAACAAACAAACAAAATGTTGGATTATAATAGATTTTGTGAACATTTTTCTCTTGACAAAACATCTACTTACGAAACTGACTTTTTGTGTGTATTTGTAGATGATGATGTTGGGGAGAAGGTTTCTCAGTGTCTGTAAGAGACTCGGGTTAGATTTTTTTGTGAGAGTAGAAGTTACGTATTTCAGATCAAGTAGTAGGTCCACGGCTCATTCAAAGTCTCATTGCAACAATTTCGTTTCGAACAAGATGAGGCGCACTCTCACTGAGCATATTTTATTGATCAAATGTTTCATGAACATTTTCCGATCATTTGATTGGCAGGAATAGATTAATTCCATAACCTGTTTTGATTTTTTTTTCTGGAGCTTGGAAGAGATATGCTACAGTCATTTGTGAGAGCGAATTACTGGCATGAATGAGCCCAAAAGTAGGTGATGGGGGTGTGAGTAACGGTTAGATACTATATATTTCCTAGTACTGACGTTAATTCTGTCCCTCATATACATGGTCATATCTCCAAAAATAGGCTAGGAAAATGAGCTTCGCCATATTTATTCATCAAAGTACAACAAGATGAGAAATACTAGCAGTATTCAGATCCCCCCCCCCCTGTATTCTTATTAGAGTCACAAATGTTTAGGCCACATGTTTATGATATCAGAAACAATTTGCAGGGGTGAATCGCTTCACAGCATGGACAAGTGTTCGTTTTAGAGATTGTACATTGGAGTGATGTTTAGCATAGATTATTCTCTCCAATTCGTGCCACACGTGATAGTCCAGTGGATTCAAGTCTAGACTCTCAGCGGCAGGAGTAAAAGTGGTTCTGAAAAGGTAGGGGGATGCATGACGGCCTAGGAAGTGGGGGACGCCATAAATATTTTTTGGAAGTGGGATAATGGCGTCACCGCATTCCCCGTCACGTTTATCCCCTGGGGATAATCAGAGCTGCTTCTTGTTGCTCTGAGTGGTGGGCGTACTCGCATTTGGCGTCGGAGACCCGTTCGATTCCCGGTTGGAGCTCATGGTTTGCATCCCACGTTACGCTATAGATGCATGTCTCATTTAGCCTTATTGCTGAAAGGGACGCTAAACTTAATACAATCAACCACTCATCCAGATAATCCATACAATCAGTGAACTCAGGTACATTGTTAATGAGTCATCCCTGCGTTATTTTGATCTTGTGAAGCGGAAGCAGAGTCTGGTTGAAAACTGAGTATCTATTTTTATGGTGTATTGTTAAGGGGTAACAATAGTCACTACACTGTCTAACACACCTTGCTGATACACTTTTGCCAATGTTCTTATACAGAGCGATCGAAAAGTCTCCGTACCCAAACTTTTTTTTTAAATGGCGGTAGTTATTACAAGAAGGTAAATATTTCTGTGTAAACTGATTTGCTAGGATCTTAGCTATACATGACACAAGAGATGGCGCTGGGGAGTGGCGCTAGCAGTCGTGGCAAAGAAATTAACTACATAAAGTGCTGTTAGCAAAATAATCATGTTAACACAAGCACTAAATAACACACACACACACACAGTAACCAGCTAACAAGTTACTCAGGTGATCTTTCTCGGAGGATATCTGGGTGGATGTAAGTACATCACAACAGATGCTGAAAGTGGACCCCTTCCTGCAGCATGCATAAACGTATTCGACGGCACATGTTTCGTGCTACGCGATGCAGCATAGGCATATCAATTGCAGTAATGCATTGAGTGATGTTCGTTTTCAGTGTATCTAAATCGGGGAGATTGTATTTTCGTAGACTTTTTCCTTCAAATAACTACAGGAAAAAATCGGGTGATCTTGGCGGCCAACGACCTGTTGAAATCAAGCGGTCATCAAAATACTCAAGCAGAAATGCCATGGTGTCATTGGACATATGGCATGTTGCCCTATCTTGCTGTAACCACACATCTCATTCACCAGCGTCTAAAAGCGCGATAAACTGCTGTATAATATCCTGGTACACAATGGAGTTCACTCGGGTTTCACACCAGACACCAATTTTCTGCGCATGGAGTGGTGTCTCATGTAAGATATGTGCATTTTCAGTGGATTAGTAGCGAGTGTTGTGTGCATTAACATGACCTGTCGAATGGAACCAGGCCTCGTCCGTGAAGTACACCTTATCAAGGACAGCAATATTTTTGCGAGTGAATCGTTGAAACCACCGACAATACCTCATTCGAGCACCATTGTCACCTGGTCGCAGCTCCTGAACAACTTTCACGTGATATGGTCGTAATATTAACCGTTTTGTTGCTTTTGATGCAGAGCCATATGATACACCCACTTGTTGTGATAACCGCCGAATAAGTCCCTTCTGTGGTGATTGTTGCAATAGTGCGGCGACATCTTCCAAAACATCATTCGTCAAAACTAGGGTGCCCACTACGCGGCATATCATGCACACTGTTCACGAAATCTCGTGATTAATGCGTAAATAGTTGATTTACTCACAGAACGTCCGAAACAATTCATAAATTTCTCGTTTGCAGCACTGTATGATGGACGTTAATCAGTAGGTCCACGTCTCATATAGCCTCGCTGCTGAAACGGATGTTAAACTCAAGCTCAAACCCAACTCAGCAGTTTTGATATACTCCTCTAACAAAAACGCACGCTCCTTCACCGACAAACTCATCCTTGCAACTGGAGTGATTATTTTGATAGCACTTTATGTAGTTTATTTCTTCGCCACGGTTGCTAGCGCCATCTCTTGTGTCGTGTATAGCCAAGACCCTAGTAAATCAGTTGACACAGAAATATTGACGACCTTCTCGTAATAACTACCGCCAAAACTTTTTTTTTAAGTTTGGGTTCGAGACTTTTCGATCGCTCTGTATCTTTGTTCCCAAATTGATTGGTATTTCATCTCATCAGAACTTATCACCACCATACCATCACTGAAGCCTCACGATGACCTATTTAAATCCTGGAAGTAATTTTGGAAGCTTAAATATTTCGTTTTGGCAGTCGCAGATTTCTTATATCAAGAACAACTTAACTAAAGACTGGTCCGACTATACGATTTCGTAGTGTACCGGACCAAGAAAGTCTCTCATCCCCCCTTCTTTTCCTCTTGAGACAGCAAAGCTGGAATGAGAAGCTGTTCTGTTCTACAGTGATAGGCACATATTCTAACGTGTAAGACGTATTGAAACGTGATATGGTTTTGAGAGACATTTTTACCTCTATGGCCATGATTTTTGTTTTTCACGGGATTTCGAAAGTTTCTGCCCTTGGAGGCTATTATGGTCTGTGGATTCACACCTTTCGTGGTCTGCCAGATCTTGGCGTATCCTTGATTGTCTTGTATTAACCTCATTGAATTTTACTATAGTTCTTAAAAAAAGAAAAAAAGCGTTTTTATAAATCCAAGCTTTTCCAGAAGTCTAAATATCCTGACATCAGGGCCAAACTTGTATAGTCCGCAGCAAAAAACATTGCAACATGAGCATGTAAGTTTATTGTGAAAGTATGTATAACAGCCCAGGGAATCAACATAACGTCTAAGTGGCACGAATCACGCCAGGAGAAACCCTGGCGTCCTCCCCAGCACACTTATTTTGGAGCAAAAGACTTTGTCGTTTCACAATAATCTTACATGCTCATGTTGCAGGTTTTTGCTGAGGACTGTACATGCCGAAAATTATTGTTGTTTTCTTCCACTTCCCATCTACTTATTTACTGATGCTATTGACTCTTTTTCACCTCCAGAGTAAAGTAAATATTTGTGCTCATAAGCAGATTAATATGCAGTGCACTATGTAAAACTATTTGGAGTAACTATTAGGTGTCATTTGGGGCAGAATTTAGGGCAGTACATGTCAAATAGTATTAACAATTGCTCCTATGAAAACTTCATGCTTTCACAAAACTTGCACTAGGACTGTTATTTAATTACTCATACAGTGAAACCTCTCTTAACTGGTACTTCTATGATACAGATTTTTTTTTTTCACGGCAAAAATATATGTATTATTATGGGGAGAGGACCTTCCCTTTTACAGACACGAACAGTCTTTCATTTAGACCCAGCGTTTTAGTAACCTCTTCATAACAGACAGGAATTAGTCTCAATTCATATGTATTCAGCACAGAAAATACTCGCCGCAATTTGAAAATAGCTCCTTAATTTATTCCAACTAATCCACGAGTTACAAGCAAATTTCAATCAGAAGCTAGTGTACTCAGATGCGGTCCCGGGTTCGATTCCCGGTGGGTACACTCCGTTGGAAACGTGGGTAAAAGCCTTTCCTAGCCAGCCATCCTGAGTGAGATTTTTCTTGGGTTTTCCTTATTCACGCCAGGCAACTGTCCAGATGATACCTAACATATAGGTCCTTCCTGCCTTGCTTCTCTTTTCCTTTCATCCTTCCCCACTTACCTGGATAGTGTGATCGCCGAGGGGCGTCATGTTCCATCTTCAGCTTCTAAAATCTGCAAACCTCAACCAAGTCACCCAGTTATTTTGAAATAAAGCTACAATTGTTAGCTGTCAAATAGCATAGCAATGGCATAGATGTAAATGACTCTTAATACTTCCAAAAATGAACTAGTACCTTGTGTTGCAGAAATGCGTCATTACTTCTCCGATAGTTCAATACATAAGAAAGGAATTAGGAACAGCGTTGGACATTAATTGTACGGTGAAAGTCGGTAAATTTAATGAAGAGATGAAAAGATGATGTTGAGACTTTCCTGTTATTTTCGTTCAGTTAACGTATGGAATTGTGTTATAAAATTATATTGTAGTTTAGTGGAATTTTGGAACTCCCGTGGTTTTGGATTTTTGCGTTATACAGTAGGCGAACTAAGTCGAGAGAGAAACCATTAAAAAAAGTAGTAGTTGAAAATGGGTAGGTGAAGCATGTCGTATTAGCTGCATCGTTTGTTTCAGTTAAGAGTCTTTATCCCGGCGAAATTAAAATACCGCTAATTTTACAGTAATTATGTGATATCTTCAAATAGATAAAAGATAATTGAAATATGGAACAAGAGCGCCCTAGACTATTATTTTGCATGAGGTACCGTTACCACAAGTCACCTAGTAGCTTTCCGTTTTCAGCCGTTTAGAAATGCAAAAATAAATGCCGATTTTCAAAATGGCTGGAAATCGAAAGCAGATAAGTGAGTCGTGATAACGGTTTCTTATGTAAAATAATATTGTCTAGGGCGCTCTTGTTCCATATTTCGATTATCTTTTATCTATTTGAAGATATCACATAATTACTGTAAAATTAGCGGTGTTTTAATTTCGCCGGGATGAAGACTTAAGTTCCTAAAAATGTGATACACATAGAATGTTTTGTATTGATCCCTTACAGTGGGTATGTTTTACATTGATCTCTGATCTTGATGATGAAAGATAAAATTGTAATTCTTATTTAAATTTTCGAAACAAGAAAAAGAAATCGAAAAATGAAATCGTTGAGATTAACGTCCCACGATTATACCCATTACGTTTAGGGAGACGATGACTAAAGTAAGTGAATAATGATGAAATAATTGGTGGAATGAAAAGTTGGAGGAAACGGGAGTACCCTGAGAAAACCCATGGACACGATGTTGTCCATCACAAATTTACTTTGCCGGGAGTCAAACTAACAACCTCATGCACCAGATGAGCGCTCTACCGCTAAGCCACCGTGCCCCCTAATAGAAATCAAAGATACGAAATGTATGGAGACGTATTGCATGGAAGTTAATGTGAATTATATACTGGCTCGTGCTTCCGTTATGTACCACCCATATTGTTTGCAGCCGAAAATGCAACTTTTGGAACTTTCCACTTTCGCTGTTACTGGAATTGACGAAATTACTTTAATTTAAAACGTCTAAGATGGGCTCTGGAGTCAGTAGAAGAATTATGAGTAAATCGAAAAATTGAAGTATATAATATTAAGCAATATGTTAGGGAAATGGATAAAAACAATTGTGATTCAATTGGTTTTTTACTAGATAGGAGCCACTACCAAGCTTTTCATTGGTTTGGTGATTCTGAGTTGTATATCCCTTTGATCCCCCACGAGGGAAAATAAATCCTAATATTTCAAGTCGAAGACGAGTATGCTAACTGTATACCCACGAGGATGCAGTGCCAAGCGTTTGTTTTTGCAGCGATGAACTTCTGGCTTTGGTCACCTACAGTTAATTAATATACCTAGGTAGAATAATTTCCAAGCCTTTTTTCCAAGTGATCCTTTTTTTTATTATTATTAATCGGAATATACTATGTACTGCCCTCCTCCTTTTGTCTACTTCGAAAAGTTTTTTTTCTTTATTTTTGTACATATACCACTACATCAGTAAATATATTTTAAAAATAGTGTTCATTATTCCTTAATTTTATAGTGGTACTGGGAGAACTACACGGTAAAAATAGTGTTTATGTTTTTAAAATCTTTGAAAGAAAAAAATGCGTGAAATAACCGTGAAGAAATGTGTGATCACCAATACCTTTGGCATGACTCTTTTCAATTCTCAGGCCAGTGGTCTTGGTAGCGTAATCTTTTAACACTCTCGCCTTTGATACTAGCGACCCGGGTTCGATTTCAGGTGGGGACATCCGGTCGGAAAGATGTAACAGCTATTTCAGGCCAGCCATCTTGAGTGATGTTTTTCCTGGGTTTTCCTCATTCACACCAAAGAAATGCCGCGATGGTAACTAACATAATGTCCCAGGTCGCTTCTTTCCTTCCCCATTCCTTTCTTCCTCTACAATTCCCCGGGCAGTGTGGTCGCGAAGGGCTAATATGACCATAGATGCCAAAAGCTCAGAAATCTAATTTATAATCCTAATCAATTCACGAGCCAACTGTCATACCCATTCTTCGCACGGGAATGAATGCAAAAGAATTCCAGTGCATGAAAGATATGCAATCTGGAAGGCAAGGACATGTTTGGTTGCCTACCTCATAGACGCTATGATTCAACCCCATAATTCCCCCTTCGAGGAAAAAGTTCCTCGTAGGCTATTAGGCCTGGTACACAAAATTTGGTGATTTCTTTCTATGCGAAATCTGATGATAGACAAACACATCTATATATATATCTGTGTGATCTATATATTGAAATGCTCAGTTTATATGTTCGTTTCCAATCCTTTCGAGAGCTCCCTTGTGGCTAAGCGGTCAGCGTACGCGCCTTTGGCATGGGAGACCGGGTTCGGTTCCCGGTGGGAGCTCATGATGCTCGGATTCCAAGTTAATCAGTAGGTCCACGTCACATATAGCCTCGCTGCTGAAAGGAACGCTAAACTAAAATCAACTCAACTCAACTCCAATCCTTTCGACAATGAGATCTCGAAAACCAAAAGCGCTAGAAACGTGCTGTTTTCGCTGGTCGATTGCAAATTTCATGTAGATTGTCCAGTTTTAATTGAATATTAAAAAAAAAATGGCCATTATCTCTTTATTACATTTTTTAGGGGTACACTGGAAATTTTGAAATTTTAAAAAAGTAAAACATCATATCCTATGCGTTATACATTCCAACATAACAGTTGTATAGATGAGTTGTATATCTCTCAGGTGTTTGTTTCATGGCCAAATGATAATTAAAAACGAAGGATAACCATTTCTCCAAGCTAAGAAGAATCTTTATTGTTTGGAGTGTTTTGCTCAATGAACACCATATATCACTGACATTATAATTAATTGTGTATGTAATGTATTTACTTATTACATACTGCATGCAAAAAAGAAAGGAAACACTGATCGCACATGAATTAGAAACTCCAACTGGAAGTAGGCCCAATCTTGCGAACGGTGCGAGATGTTGAGAAAATAATAAAAAAAATCTCCCCTTTATGGTATATCTTGCCGATTTTTATCAAGACCTCTTTCCCTTGTGTCTGTAAAGGGACATGTACAGATGTGACGAATGAAAAGGAGATTCATGCTTATTTGTGAATGATCCGCTGTATAGAGAGTGCAGGCTCAGCTAGTTATTATATTAATGTTCTATTAACCAAGGTAATAGAGACATTGTCTTACACTTCAATGTCTACATTTACTGGGAATCGAACCCTCACCGTTATAAATTTTAATTGTTCTTTCTTAATCCCGGTACACATTTTATGAATATTTTTGTTCCATACCGGTTATGTGATGTTATGTCATGCCAATTACAAAATTTGGAGATTCATACTCATATTTGAAATTATGTGGAGAGGGGGCAGGAGATCTGTAAGCGTACTCTCATGTATACAACCCCTGTCATCCCTTGCTTGTCTCTTTTGCTCTAGATGGTTGCGTTTGCGCAATGCAGTGGGTGCATTGTAGAATGTCGACTGGGCCAACAGCACTCCCCCCTCGCGGTGTGTATGAAAGGACATAGGCGAGTAGGTGGTGGAAGCGGTGCTAGATGGGAAATCGAACCTAAGAAAGAAGAACCTATCATTTTAGGGAGGGAAAATCCCTCCTGCCAACAAACATGTCTTCCAAAATCTCTAGGAAAGTGTCAGTGAGTAGCTTCATCAGTGGATATTGGACTAGAAGTCACGTTACAGCGATGTAGCTGGTCGCTTGCAAACGATAAACATTCGAGAGAGACGCATGATGTGAACGAATACAATATCTTCCGTAACGGAGTGCCTCATTCAAGTCTTCCATTAATTATTATTGCAGCTAATTAAGCAAAGAATATTCACAATTTTATGTAATAACAGCTATTTTCTACAATATTTATTTTATACCCTCTTGTGCAAATATACGTATCATGTATGTAATGTGTAAACTCGTTAAAAAAAGAAACCATGTACATATCTGTTATTTAGACAATAATTAATGTGGCTGTGTTTTTTGTACATGTGTAACCTTCTTGTTATACACATGTGAACACAATCAACGGGCTTCCAACATGTTTTCTCTTTTTTAAAAATAAGACATTAAATAGTTTATCGGGATTATAGTTTAGTGCGCGCGCGGTGTGTGTATGTGTGTGTGATATTTATTTTCTAACGTGATTCTCTGACAAAATGAATTCGATACATCCAAGGACAAGACTTAGAACTCCGGTTAACGAGCGATCTTTATTTGAACGGTTATGGAGAGACACATTCAGAGCGATTGTGGCTGAACAAATTGGGAGACGGCGTCCCCCAAGACCCCCTCCGATTACTAATTTACAAATTAGAGTTCTCACTCCTCATAATTCTCGTAGGACACTGCGATCTGTTATCAGGTAAGTTCATATGTGCGATTCACTCTTCATTTCGGATGTTTAGCAGTAAACTCTAGTTAGTTAATTATAAGAAATAATGATTTTCATATTTTTTAAAAACTTTTTTGTTCCAATTTTTTAATGATTGACTGTCACAATATTGGGGTTTAATTCGAGTTGTGCTTTGTATGACTTTAGCAGTAATTGATAAGGATGCATCAACCTATCCAATCCATGTTTTAATAGCTGAATTAAATTATTTCTTCAGGTGGTAACGCTTCATATCATATACTTAGCAAAAATCGTGTGCAGACTTGTTTGTTATTGTGGGTATTGTCTTAACTAATTCCAAAGGCAATTTGAAATTAAAATGTTCTTTTGAGTCTAGTAGTGAGAAGATTAAGTATTCTCGTACATTGTATTAATCATGTTAGAAACAAAGGGATATTTTGTTTGAAAATGACAAATATTTCCCAGAATTCCATAAATCAGACGAAAAAAAAATATTCAAAAGTGACTGTACCTGGTTTTATACTTACAGCCTCCTTTTAAATAGATCCATAAAAATAGATGCTGAAAAAATAAATCTCGTGTAAGAACAATTAGAGTCAGTCAACCCTTACAATTTTTCTATATGTTAATAATTAATTCGTTGATTAAGGTATTATCGTTGCTGATATTATTATAAGTATTAGACACTTTACTAACTGTATTACTGATATTGATACTAAAATTTAGAATTTATTATACGAGATTTTTATAAAAGGTACATTTACAGTAATGTTTTCTAACAAAAGTGTGTCACATTTATTGTGTGTACAGTACTAAGAACATGTTATAAAGAAATATTTGTTTCTCCTATGAGAATGGCAAATTACACATATCTTATCAGAACATACAATGTCATAGAATAGTAGTTGTATTTACATTCATGGACACACTTCTTAAATGTGGCAGTTATGTTGGATAGTATTTAGTTTTGATAATATTTATTTACTCGTAGTTGAATAAAACTCTCCTACTCACATACATTCAATCAAATAGCTAATCTGCAATCGAGAATAGTTCTGGTGCAAAACCAAAATTTTCCTTGTCCCTGTAATTGTAACTATATCTGTAACTCAGGACTACAGATACGGTGTACGCTATTCTCTTCTCAAAGTTTAAGTACTTCTGATTCTGGCCTGATCGATATTGTTCCATGTTATGCCAAGTGATGTTTAATTTTCAATAAACGTAAAACACTTGCTTTAAATTCATTTATATATAGATCGTAGTCATTTGTAATTTCTCCGAATTTTATTAAAGTAAGGTATTTCTTTGATATAATTATCTTTGACTCATTTATTAACAACAATTTTCGTTCATCCGTGCGGATGTTTCATTGTGTAACAAGTTGAAATACGGAATAACACTGTATGATCCACTTAAGTTCACATTATTTTAGTTTTCATTTCTATCTTCCTCGGAAATGTTTACATAGAGAAGAAAGTAGATTTGAACCTTCAATGTAAGATCTAGCAATGTCTTGACGAGACTTGCAGAACCAAAGGTGCAGTCTTTAATACTAGGCTCAGCTATTTTGTTGAGTTGGGTTGATTTTGAGTTTAACGTCCCTTTCAGCAGCGAGGCTATATGAGGCGGGACCTACTGATTAACGTGGAATTCGAACCACATGAGCCCCCACCGGGAATCGAACCCGGGTCTTCCACGCCAAAGACGCGTTATCGGTCACGAAAGTCACGTATGTCACGAAATCAGAAAACGGTCATGAAAGTCACGAAAAAGTCACGAAATTTAGCTTTTGGGTCACGATTTTTTTTAACTGTGCAAATGTAAGTACAGATTGGAAAATTTTGTTCTATAAAACATTAAAATTCAACACCAAAAATGTCTATGGTCGGCTTTAGACGCTACCAAATCGCAAGCAAAGTACGTTTCTATAGCATGGATGAAAATTCGGCCTAATTCGCACCCAAATTCGCTCTTGAAAATGTTAGGAAATCTTATGATTTGGTAAAGAAAAGGTCACGAAAAAGTCACGAAACTTCATTTTGGAATTTTAGTAGACACCCTGCGTACGCTAACCGCTTAGCCACGAAGGAGCTCTCAGCTATTTTGTATTGGTAATAAAAGAAAAATCTACACACGCATTCAATCTGTTTTTATCAGATTATGACTTAATTCATTTAATTGTGTCCATTAGTGTTGCTCATAAGAGAAAAGTTCATTTTGAAATTTGAGACGAGACAAGAAACGACAGTTTTCGTCTCGAAAACGAGATGAGAATTTTTTCTAGTCTTGTGGGTAAAGCTACTTCACTGAATTAGATCTCAAACTCTGTTTTAGTGTTACATCATTCGTTGTATAAGAAACTAAATTATTAAAGTTATTGCATGAATGCAATAAAGAGTAGTTATCAACGTTTCAAGATACGCAAACTATTACACAATATGGTCCAATAATATATACGGTTTAATATTGTTATATCGGTTACTCGTAGACCTCTCGTGACACGAAATGATTCTGATAGCTTGTAGATGAAATTGAGAAAAAAACAGGGCATAAATTTTGTTTATAAATTTACAAAAGGTGAAATACTAATGCTCACTTTTCCTTCAAATTTCGGTACAAACTATCACGGACCAGTGATAATAAAATGTGTTAAATTACTAGTTAAATGATAACTAACAGTAAAGCTAACAGGTTCAATTGATACCTCGGTAGTATAGTAATAAATATTTATAATTTTGCCAGTTCTTACTTAATCTAATGCAAGAGAACAGGGGTTAAAAAGAGTTATTTTTGATTAAATACAATGATTACACGGTAATTAATTTAGGTTATTTTATTTTATTGTATTAATGATATAAAATGGAAGAGCTATTTTAAATTAAGTACAATTATTAATGAATAAATGAGTCATCCACAGCGAGAATAAGACACTTGTGTGTCAAAGAGCTTAAATGTACTACGTAAGGTTTATGAATAAGAGTTGAGTTGAGACATATCATCTTGGCAAATTACAGTTATACATTGTGAATTGAAAGTACGCACAATTTGAACAAAAATACACAATCGTATCAAAGCAGATAAGTATTAATAATAATCTATGTTATGGTTGCGTCAACATTTCAATTATTCTTAATTTGTAACAAAGACTATTAATAAATATTTGCTTTGGAACTCACTCGTGGGTAAGCGGTTAGCGTACGCGCCTTTGACGTGACAGACCCGGGAATTCATGTGGTTTGGAACCAACTGTAAACCGTAGGTCCACGTCTCATATATCTTTGGCGCTGAAAGGGACGCTAAACTGAAATCAAATCAAAATATTTGCTTTGGTCAGATTGTATTTTTACAAAATTTTCTTCTCTTTTGGTATCAGTTAAAGACAAGATTGAATCTTTAATGCTACAATTTCCCAAACTATTACACATTACAGACTTCTAAGTTAACGATCCTGTACACTATTTACATAGCAAGTCCAAACGAATGGCAAACTCTTAAAGTAAAACTCGAAATCTCCTGATTATAGGATGTTTTAAGATGTTTGTTACTTTGTTTTATTATTACAGTGAGTATAAAACCAGTTTACTAGTACGTCCCATATTTTTTCCTTGGTGGTTTCGGTAATAGAAAGCTTAGTAAAAGATGATTGCTATATATATAAAAGAAGAGATTATTGCAAACAAGTAAAAGATGATTGCGGTATATAAAATAGAGATGATTGCAAACAACATTTGCAGACGTTTTCATATACGTTGTCACAATATACTTTCTTGCAATACAAGTGTAGGTTGTTGTTGTTTTGTGAAATAGATACTTCGTCACGCTAATCGACATAGGACTGTAACGTAGTAGTTTCACCATTTTTTATTTGTTTTCTCGTAGTGGTTTCTTTATTAACATAAAAGTAATATTTTTGTTTGTAGGAAATGTGTGAAATTATTAAAATAGAATTCTCAGTTGATATATATATATATATATATATATATATATATATATATATATATATATATATATATATATATAATTAATTCACGAAGTATACTCGTCCGTAAAACTTATCGATTTAATATTTATTAATATAATTGAAATAATAATAATAATTGTAATAATAATAATTATATTGAAAGTTTTTATGTGTGTAGTATGAAAATATGGCTAATTTGAAAAGAAATATATAATATAGCATATTATCAGCATTTTTTCACAACGATTAATGTTTCGTTGTTTTATTTTTAAATTGCAACATGAAAAATTATAGCACTCGTTAAAATTGTTAGTTCCGTCATATATAATGATGAAGTGTTTTTAATCTCACGTGAAAAGAAAACCATTGGAAGATTCTCTTTCCGTTGCATTCAAATTATCTTCTCAGTTTGCCTTCTGTGGATCGTTAGCCGCCATCATCCATCGATCATGCGCATTCCGTCTCGGGTCGTATCGAGCCGCGGCAAGAATTGGTGGAACGTCTGGTGTTGTCGTTTACAAACTTTTTTTTTTTTTGTACTAATCAGCACATGGACATTTCTCAAATTAGTGCTTAGATAGGGACTTTTTCTCTTGAGAACTCATTAGCATCGTTTTAATGCTGACAAGAAAATGCTATATTGTGTACTGTTTCTCTGAATGACTTGCATTAATATTGATAAGCTTTAAAATCATTAACAATTTTGCAAAATACTTTTAGATTAAAAAAAAAAAGAAAAGAAAACATTTCCGGATTATGTCTTCGTTCAGCTTACCTTTTGATTCATTGTTTCTGATCAACGAAGTTTCAGATTTAGTTGCTAGAGCCACGAGCGGATCCAGAGGGGGGCGATCGGGGCGATCGCCCCACCAGAAGAGGAAACTTTCTTATTTTATATATATAAATAAAACCCATCCCAAAGTTTGGAGCCCTTAACAGTAGCAGTATGACAACCCACCGCCGAAATAAGTCCGAAAGTAATCGGCCAAGGCAGGGGGAAGTGGAGGCATAAACAAACAAACAAACAAAAAAAAAAACCCGCCCCCCCCAAAAAGTCGGTCCTGCATCCGCCCCTGTCTAGAGCTATTGCATACTGTGAAATATCATAGCGCTTTACCTCACTGTTTCTTTTTATATTGTTATAAAGATTTTAACATTACTCATTATCATAGGTGTTTTCCCATTATTGGCAGGACATTTGCTGCAACTGAGAAGCTTCCATGCTCCACGGTCTTCCACTAACCTCTTCTTCACGTACGATTTCTCTGTTTTGATATCGTCCATGAATTGTAGTCTCCTTCGCCCTCTCCTTTTCTTTCCTGCCACCATACCCTCTAGCACGTTCTTCATGATACACTTCCTTCTAAGCTAATGTCCCAACCAGTTTCTCGTCCTTCTCTTAATAATATTTAAAATTTTTGTTTTCTCCCCCACCATTTCTAACATTCTCTCATTCGTTTTCCACACGATCCGGATTATTCTCTCCATTCTTCGCCACATCCACATTTCGAAAGCTTCCAATCGTTTTTCATCGCTTTTGGGTCACTGATAGACAGCACAATATTCCACACGAAGCTCTTCTCAATACTTTATTCAAGGGACCACAAAATAGTATTTTCTTCCTCCTAAAGGCTTCTTTCACCATTCCTATCCTTGCATTTATTTCACGTTTACACTTCATATCATCACTAATAATATTATCCAGACATCGAAAACTAGTTACCTGTTCTATTTTCTCCCTCCCCCTACTTCTATATTTGACGCGAACCCCTTCGTTCCAATCACCATGGCTTTTGTCTTTATCTTATAACTTAATTCGTGAGTATTTTAAACATTTTTTTTTTTGTGAAGAAGCACAATAATTCAGTCGTTAAGCGCTCATCCAGGGTTCGAACTCCGGGCTATGTGAATTTGTGGTGAAAAATTACGATTTGGGGCCTTCAGAGCACGATGGGTTCAAGTCCAATTAACAATGTTTGAGAAAAAGAGACATAAAAAGTATACTACGTACAATGTTTATGTTCCCATTTAAATACATTAAAAAGTGAACGCCATTTTTACGTTATAAAAGTTGTTTAGAATATCTGCTCATGAATATTTTAAGCACTGAAAACAGCTTCAAGTAGAGATCTTAAATATGGAATATGTTAAAAATGGCCAAAAGTGAACTTGATTTGTTTGTGCACGGAGCGCCCCATTTGTCTCCTTTATCTTACAGAGCATAGCTATAGAACATGAATTTAATGACTTAATTTCATTCTTAGTACCTTTCATGAACAATTTCGACGTCACCATCAATTATGACTATCAGTTATGACGTGATCACAACCACCACAATTGAGATATCTCGTGGCTCTATGGTTAGCGTACCTGTCTGGCACGGGAGACCCGGATTCGATTTTTGGCGTGAGTTCATATTGTTCGAATCCCACGTTAAACGCCTTGTATGACCTCGTTGCCAAAAGGGGTGCTTAACACTAACCAACCAACCAACAACCACCATAATTGTGTAGGTGATTGTGATAACCAATATTCATAATATTTGAATGTACAAGTGTTCATTCATTCTTAACGAATTTCGAGCTAACTGATCACTTAATAGGCTGGACAGTTTATTATTCTACAATCCGATATTTGCTGTTGCATTACTAAAATAAATAAATAAATGGAGAAGTGGTAATGAACTCTAACGATGAAAAACGAGACGGAATATTTCGAAGGAAGTCGGGTATTGCCTATATACGAGGTGTGTTCAAAAGGTATCGAACCTTTTTTTTTTTTTTTTCATGTAAACCAATGAAGCGCGGGAATTCTCGTCATTGTAGATGAAGAGGAGGCACTCACGCGCAGTCCTGAATTTTTCCTCCCGCAGAAACTAAAGTGTCAGTCACTGGCGGTCGGCCAACAAGTGAAGGCGTGTAGTGAGCGGTCGGCATTTTTTTGTTTTTTTGTTTGTTTGTTTGTAAAATGATAGAAAAACTTGAGTAGCGATATTGCATCAAATTTTGCCAAAAGCTTGGCGATACCTAAGCTGAAATCGGATCGGTACATTCAATTTTGAATGAGCATTTGGGCATGAAGAAAAAGTCCACGAAAGTTGATTCAGGCTTTCATCGCCAAACGCAGCATTCCTGTGTATCGTCAGGCTGCCTACTCACCCGACATGGCTCCGTGACTTTTGGTTATTTCCCAGGCTGAAAATGCCACTAAAAGGGACCCGATGTGAGTCAATACATCATGCAGAATGCGACGGCACGGTTACTCATCATTCCAAAAACTGCGTTCCAGAAGTGTTTCCAACTAAGGCGGGAGCGCTGGGAGAAGTATGTGCATTACTAATGAGACTACTTTGAAGGGGATTAGTGTTTCCGGTTTCCAAATCAATAAATGTATTTTTGCCAACCAAAGGTTCGATCCTTTTTGAACACACCTCGTATTTACGGTAACCTGCCACCATTAGCGTGATAGGGCTGAAGACTATCGTCTGGGACTTTCCGATGTTCTTATCCTTTTCTAAATTAATGATAAAGTCAAATGTCCGGTCTATATAATATTGCTATTAATGACTACTGTACAACATTTTTTTAAATGTTCATTATGAAGAAATGTGGAAATCAGATCAGACATAGGCACTGAAAACGAATTAGGTTAGGATAGTGCTGCCAACATTCTAATAACCTCATGTTCAAGTAATTTTAACTGGAATAGTTTATTGCAATAATCATTAGGTCATAATTTAATTGTAATAATACGTTGGGTGTCTTATAAACCCGTGTCCACCCTTTCTGATCAGAAATAATTTATATAATGTGAAAAGTGCCGAGACCTTTTTATATTCCAGCCGCTTTCATATTGTCCTACAAGTATAGGCCTATCCTATAATTGGAATACGAGGATTGGTATTTTTTTATATATATTTAAATTTGATTTGGCGTGAGTTTAGCCTTCCTTTCAACAGCCAGGCTATATGGTACGAGGACCTACAGGTTAACGCTTTTCTTGGCAAGAAGACTTGCGTTGCTAAAATAATAATAATAATAATAACTGCATGCTTTATCCGTATCAAATAGTTGTGAAATAAGACAATTGTGCACTTTAGTTACATGTTTTATTTAGACAAGGCTGTAACGTATTGTATCCATAGAATACATTGCCAAGAATTGGTAGTCACAAAATAACCAACAAAATATTCTAAAACATTATGCATCCGAAAGGATACATGTCAAGAGGAGGGTTAATGTTCAATTCGAAATACGAACATGACCTGCCGCCGGAATCAAAATCCGTTATGCTATCGTCATCTCTTTTTATGTATGTTGAAAGCGGATTCAAATTTAATTCTGGGTCAATTTCTGAAAGTTGCTTCTCCGCAATTTTAGATTGAGATTACATAGAAACGTGATAGTCGCACCAAACGGTGTCTTGTAATTAAGTACTTTTGTGTTACTCGACCGCTTAACTATTTGTAATTGTGAATTGCGTCAGTCTATCTCTCCGGTGACTATTCTGGTTGAATTTGGTTGTCAACCACTGAAATTAATGGAAATAGAAGTTTCGGATTTTTTTTTATTATTATTTATGTAAGGATGAAATGAAATGAAATTTTGAGTTTTACGTCCCACGGTGATAATGAGTAATGAATGAAAATGGTGGAATGAAGAAAGTGGGAGGAAACGGGAGAACCCCGAGAAAACCCACGCACACGGTGTTTGTCCACCACAAAGTTCACTTGGCGGGAGCAGGGTTTGAACCTGAGACCCCTAGCACCAGAGGTGAACGCTCTACCACTGAGCCACCGCGGCCCCTATGTAAGGATAGACCCAGCCTTAGAACACATGGTATATATAATGCTAATGGTGATATGGTAATTTAAAATGTAAAATATGTTCTTTCAGTAAGTAAATGAGAGAGTTGTTAGGTAGAGAATTGTGTTAAATATTGATAACTCAAAGAAGTTGAAGAGAGGAGTAGGCAATTTACATTTGAAATGAGTTCACTGGGCTGTGTTTTCTTCGTGCTTCTTGAAGCTTCTTGTGTCACTGTTTTTCTCGCCCCTGTGACATGAGCGGATTACGCCAAATAGGATCAGTGCGGTCGACGCAAATGGGATATCAAAAGACTCCTTGCAGTAGCTTAACTCAAGAAACAGCCAGATGTGCTAAAAGGCTACCTTTTGAATAAAAAATGCAGAAATAAATTTCTTTCGTTTGCAGCTGAAAATAGTTTTGGAAATTGTAGTTCTTTGTTTCAGGTATCAGAAAAACAATAAATAATTGAATATTTGCTCCAGAACAATATGGCTATTTTATACATGCTATTCGCTTGTTCCTTCCATATTTTTTCTTTGCTCCCATGTGTTAAAAAAATGGCATGCGAAGTTGGTTTTCTTCATTCCCAATGCGTGATAGTTGTTTGTCACTGAAGAATATGGCCCAATAAGACTGTATTTTTTGTTTGGATGAAAAGGTAGTCAAATTTTTGCAGTTTTTCAGATATGTTTGTTTCTAACTACAATAGCTTCTTATTTACTTCACGCGTTTAATGGCTAGAATTGGTGTAGAATATTCTTGAAAGTCACGTAGTTCCATTTCCAAGTCACGGACAACTAAAACCAAGAGAAAAATTGTTATTGCATTTTGTGACTTTCATTGTCAAGTCGTAGTTCGGTTTCCTGTTAATGACTTGTTTTCATTTTGGGGATTATTTTTTAAAACTATGTTTAATTCTTTTAATCATAGTTCGGAGAGTAAGACTTTTTTTGCTGTTACTAAGTAATGGCATTCTTGCTGTTACTCTTCTTCAGTGCATAGGAACACGAGTTCAGTTTTAGGTCGAACACGGGTTTAATAATTAAGAAATGATTAACCAAAACAGAGGACGTGACCTTTCCAATCCAATGAATACACCAGCGTAACCGTTTGTACTTTCATTGAGGGAGGGGGTTGCCAAGGGAATATTAATACTTTATTAATTATTAATTACTGTTACTATGTCTTTTGTAAAATACCTATATTATCAAATCTATAAGTGCCGGATTCGTTTAAACGAAATCGTACTTACCAACAGACAACTTTTATGAAAACTTCGAGCCTCTCAAAAACCATAAATTGAAAACTCTTGACGAATGCCGTTCATTTTAGCTTTGGAAATTATTTGCCTTAATCTAAACTAAAATCTGACCAAAGGAAACCACTCTTGATAACTAGTGTTAAAGGTTCGGCAATGTACAGGGATGGATAAAAATATGGAAACACCTAGTATAAAAGAGGTAGCCATTTCAGACAAATTTACGACTGAATGAATGGTAGGTGTTGCTGGGGGCACTTGTACGTCCTGAGAGGTATGCAACCTGACCAATCGAACAAATGGGACAGTTAAAGTTCAGCGACCAGTCCGTGCAGATTATCGTGAATCATTGCTTTAGTTGACAGAGTTTCAAAGAGGGTAAATTGTAGGTGCGCGTATGGTGGGAGCTTCCGTGATAAAGTTAGGAAATGTTTGGTGTATCAAGGGCACAGTTTCGAAGATCATGACTGCCCACGAGTGTTCCGGAAAAACCACATTAGCGAAACATCAGCGTGGACCCAAGTGTGTGTTGTGTAACAGAAACAGACGCACATTGGGTAAGATTGTGACCAAACAGAAGAACACCACGGTGCCAAAAGTCACAGTTGAGCTGAATACAGTTCTTAGAAACACTGTTAGCGTCAAAACAGTCTGATCCCAAGTCACTCGTGACTGTTGACCGTGCTGCTATACTGAGACAGTGGAGCAACACTCATAAAACAGGACAATGGAGCAGTGGAAAACTTGTCATCTAGCCGCATGAGTTTTATTTACATTGTTTCCCTGCTGGCCGAGTTTACGTGTGGAGAACGCCAGTACAAGGGTACGATACAGACTGTCTGTTACCAAGAGTGAAGCATGGGAGCAAATTTTGTTCCCAGATGGTAATACCGTGTTTCAAGTTAACAGAGCCCCTGTTCATACAGCTTACATCGTCCAGGACTGGTTTGATGAGCACGAAGATGAAGTGTTACATCTGCCATGGCCTCTACAATCGCCAGACCTCAATATCATTGAGCCCTTGTGGAGACCAAGGTGGGAGCCCGCTACCCACCACCGTCTACAATAACTTGCAGCTGCTTTGGCGGAAGAATGGTACATCATGACTTTGACAACCATACGCAACCTGTATTTCTCCATTCCCCGTCGAAGGAAGGCCATTCTGCGTGCCAAAGATGGTCCTACTCGCTATTAATAAAGGTAATGTGCAATTTTTCAGGTGTTTCCATATTTTTGTCCATCCCTTGTATCATTGCTTTCACTTAGGCGATAATATGTTGAATAAACTGCAACACGGTTATTTATTAAATGTGATTTGCTTTTGTCTGATCTTAGTTTTAATTAAGAGAACTCTTTCAGTGATTTGCACCTAGTGCTGCTCATGAGACAAGGAAAGAAGTTCGTTTTCAAATTCGAGATGAAATGAAATGAAATCTTTAAGTTTTACATCCCATGCTTATGCTGGCTAGAATAAAGGAGACAGTGATGAGAAATGAATGCAGTGGTGGAATGGATAAAGCGGGAGGAAACGAGAGAACCCCGAGAAAATCCACACACACGGTGTTTGGCTACCACAGTGCCTTGGCGCGAGAAAATTCGAGACGAGACGAGAAACATGACAATTCTCATCTCGTTTTCAAGACAAGAAATTTCTCGAATCTCGTGGGCAGGTCTTAAATTTCAATCGGTGGTTTAGTGTTACATTATTCATAGTATAAAAACTTTAAATAGATAATTTGATTGAAGGAACACACTGAAAAAACAGCGTTCAAAGATATACAAGTCATCACACAAAACACTTCAGTAATAAATATGGTTTATGTTATTGTATCACACTTTTCATGAACCTCTCATGACGCAGAAAGATTCTGATAACTAGTAAGAAGAAATTAAGAAAAAAATCATGGCATAAATTTTGAACATAAATTTACAAAACGAGTACTTCTCGCCTTGTCTCATTAGCTACATTATTTCTAACTGGCCAAAGTACGACGTAAGAGCATGCTTTTATAATTAGAGAAACGATATAGAGAACAGATAGAGGAGAGAAGGGTATGGGGACGAGGTAAGAGAGGGTAATATATCAGTGTTAGCAGTGTATCAGTAGTCATGCATCCATGAATGGCATATCTGCAAAACAACAATGTTCTTGTTAGCCTCTGACCACCGCCGTTATCAACACCAGGTTTCCTGTTTACTCCTTGTTCTTTCGATCTAGTTTACTGAGAATACGAACAGCAAATTGTGATGTCACATGTATGGTGATAGAAATGATTATAATATAGCAAATAAGAGTTCCTGATACCGGAAGAGTATTATTTGACGTGTTCAAGCTTATACATACCTGTGTAATGAGGCCATAATTACACAGCTGTTGTGCTGTATCCATATCTCTAATAGTCAACGTATCCCTTCACTCCAACACTTTAGTGTCTAGTTTTAACATAAATGCTGGAAATGTCGAAGCCTTTCATAACAATGCATACTTCTCGTGTTGCTGTTTTTGTTCGTAAGAAACTCGTGAAGTTTAGATGGAAGATGCTTCACCACACACCATACAGTCCGGATCTGACACCATCATCTTCTCGGACCGATGAGGAAATTCGTTTTAATAGCAATGACGAAGCCAGATAGCTATACTTCCAAAATGAAAGTACAATGAAATCTTTCAGTTTAGCGTCCCACGATTATACCCTTTAGGCTAAGGGAGTTTATGACTAAGACACGTGAATGATGATTTTAAAAATGGTAGAATGAGAAAGTGGAAGGAAACGAGAGTACTGCGAGAAAACCCACGGACACGATGTTCTTCACCACAAACTTACTTGGCCGTTGATCGAAGCAGGGACGCCAGGCACCAGAGGTAGGCGCTCTACCACAGAACCACCGTGCCCCTGCCCTTGGGTATACTTTCAAATTACGAACTTCTATGAACCAGATGTTTTGAAATTTGTGCCACAACGAAATAAATGTTGAAATGTAACTTTAATATGAGCCTTTACTTTCTATACATTATTTCTGTGATATCTATTGTATTTTTTTTACGTCAGCAGTTTCAACCTTGCTTCCCTGGAGTCTCTCTCAGTGAACACTGCATACTTGATGTCCCCTGCTTTCCACTCGTTGGTCACTTTTTTCTTTTTGTCTTACCCCTTCTGCGATTTCAGATGTAGTATTGATTACTCAAATCTTCAATAATGATAATGATATTATTATTATTATTATTATTATTATTATTATTATTATTATTATTATTATTATTATTATAGCTTTGTTCTTAATGGAACCACAGTTATTTGATATTTGTAAGGTATTTAAGTTAATGCTCTTTGTTACAATATTCGTAGTAGTTGTAATTTCGAATGTAGTTCATTTGTCAGTAGCTTGCGCCTCACGTCGCTCAGGAGGAGGGGACTCCAGGTTGGGAACTACTGTTCTACATAAATTGTGCGTTTCTTCTTAAGCTGCCCTCGTATCAATTTATTTCGAACTAGTTTTTGGTGTCTTTATACAACAAACAGTAGCGCATTCTTCGCGACATATTATCCTGTAACGTTAATTCTTCCGTTACATTGCCTGGTTCCAAATGTATTGAATATTTATAAAGCACACGAGATTACAATGAATCACAACACAGTGATGCACTTTTGGATATATATATATATATATATATATATATATATATATATATATATATATATATATTAACATACCGTATTTGTCACATTAAAATAATATACATCTAATTCTAACAATATGGTTGTATATATTTCTAGTTACCTTAACAACAAGATAAACAAGTTGTCATAGCAACGAAAACAAGAAATATATCGATATAATACAAAATATTTTAAATTATTTCTTTATATATTTTCTTCTTCTTCTTAACCGCTTGTACTCCTTTTAAATAGCACTTTTGCCCGTAAATAGAAACAATACTTAGAAGTACATACAAAATATACATTATCGTTGTAATCCTAAAATACATTATTCAAAATGCATTAATTTGGAAGAAATGTAGAAAGTGAACAAAACCAGAAAACTCGAATGGAATCGAACGAGTGAACTCGAAAGTGATTCCGAGTAGGCCATAAAGAGCTCTACTGAATGACAGAAAATTGCATTCCGTTACCTTAAATGTCCCTACCCTTCCTAGAGCATATTCCTTTCCTTGAGAAAATGCTTTGTGTGTCAGAAATCGACTGAGTATTTTAAAATATACTTTTTCAATATATATATATTGTAAATTTTATATAGACATTTATTTTATGTCTACTATTTGTGTATGAAGTTTCATTTCAATTGTTCGTGTCTTTTTGTGGATTTCATCACTGGTTAGAAACAATTTCAGAGGGGGCTTGTGCACCCTTAAATCGGTTTTCAACAGATAAGATTCGTATTCGGTCATTTTATGTCTACTACCTACAAAATTTCATAGAAATCGGAGTGCAACACTTTGCGAAGGTTCCTTGTAAGCAATAAAATGCCATGTCTGTCGAAGTTGTATTGAGCTAGTCATTCTTGGAGAATTTGTTCGCACTAATCATTTGACTGAAAGTTTGGAAAGAGTAACGCTGCCGACCAAGCCTTCCCAGATCAGTTGGCCAAGCGGCGTCTGTGTAGGAGGTTAACGTTTGATCGTATTATTGTTTTTCTCAACTGTTCTCGTTGGCCGTCTGCGAAATCGTTATGGAAGATTCAAAGGAACAAGAAATGTGTTTGCTTCCGACTTGGAAAATCGGAAACGAAAAGTTACCAAATGCTTCAACAGGCTTTCAAGAAGGATACTATGAACCGCACACAATGTTTTGAGTAGTTTGGGCGCTTTAAGTGTGGTGAGATGAGTGTTGAAGATGATGCTCGTTTTGGGTGCTCTTCATCATTTCGAAACGACGAAAACATCGAACAAACCTGCCCCAAAATCAGCGAGGATCGTCGTTTCATGATCGATGATATTGCAAAACAGGCAGGAGTGAGTTGTGAGGTTTTGCAAATAAGACATATTGCCGCTAAATTTGTTTCTCGCCTGCTCACACAGGATCAAATCATTCGCCTGAATTTGAGCAAGGACTTGAAAAATCAGATTGAAAGTGATCCAAATCTTTTGACCAACATGATGACATTTTCCGAGAATTAAACAAAATCTAAAAGGAAAATGTTTTGATGGTGTAGAGGCTGTAAAAAGAACTACTCAGAGCGCATTGGACGATATAAAAGTTCCAGAGTTTCAGAGGTGCTTCAAACAATAGGAAAGAAGGTGGGAGAAATGAATCGCATTTGATTGAGAATACTTTGAAGGAGACTGAAAGAATTTTGTAAAAAATGTAATAAATTATTTTTTTTTTTTTTAGAACGAAAGTCCGGTTTCTTTTGGGTCCTCCCTCGTATTTTGAATATACGAACTAAGTTAGTTCTGTTTTGCAATAGAAACAAGTAAACATGTTTTTTTAAAACTATATTTTCTGAATTTATATGCAATTTTCTATTTTAGCAATTTTTTTTGCCGGTTTAAACATTCATCATAACAATCAATTAGTTTTTGGATATCTTCCTATAACTTGTCATCTATGATGATAGCCAGTTATTCATGGTCGTTTTCATTTCATCAACATCTAATGCTTGCTGCCAAGAAGGTCTTCAGATGGCGGAAGAGGTAGTAGTCACTAGGTGCAAGGTCTGGACTGTATGGTGGACAATCGCGTTCTTGTAAGATAAAACGTTTAATCAGATCTTCCTTGAACAGTCTGACCCATTTTTGCACTTTACTGTCTCTTTTGCAATGTCACTATACACCTCACATATATTCACGACGAATATTCAAAGCTAACCTGTTTCTTGTTACTGACCTCATTTCAATCAGTATGTCGCTCGATTTTCTTAAATATATGTTAACCTCATACTACGAATCATACGTTATACAGACTGACACTGTGAATGCAGATGACGTCAGAGTTTATGCGGAGGATACAAGGGCCTGCTCACGTACTCGTTCGCAAAGAAACCCGAAATTTAAAATGGTATTCACAAACGGACTTTACTTAAAAAATATCCCTCGTATACTGTAACCATAACCTATTTTCAAGTCTTAATCTTTGCTTATCTTGCGGTGGGGTTATCTCGAGACGTAGTGGTTAGCTTCCTTATATGTTGATAACCCCGATGCTGGAATCACAGTTTATCCCACCTCCATCTAGCTCTCTTAGAATGTATCTTATTTTCATGTATGTGTTTTATTAGATATTATTCGTAAAATATCAGTACCAGTGAGTCTACCGATACACAAATATTGTACAGCGGGGGACACTTCTAAATGGTACACCTTAGCCGTAAATCTCCATATGGCTGTACCATTTAGAAGTGTTCCCCGCTGTACAGCAGTTACTGTGTTTTAAAACCACTTCCCTCTTCACTTTATACAAAGTAACCAGATCCTGATGGACCAACCCGAGCTATTACGTTTTCCGCATTTGTTTCAATTTAGACCAGCTCGAGTAAATTCAAACTTTGTTTCGGCGACCTTCTTTCGTGATGTATAGCGAGATATTTCTTGTACAACATAGACACGTTTGGGAAGAAAATGCGACCAGAAGTAACCTAATTAGTAAAACGAAATAACTCGGGGTTAAACCGGGAAGCGGTTAATGTATCTGGGATATGTTACATTCTAAGTCAAGCAGTGCAACATGTTATACACACAGTCACATGCTCTCACTTTCACACAAGCACCATCCTCTGCTTAGTAAGTATTGATTATTGTGAAAGAGGGAAGTCAGCTTCGCAGCTTTTCAATCTCTGGAAGGCTTACAAAGATGATGTTCAGAAAATATTTTTGCTATTTCCATTCACGTCATACATTGCGTTTATTTATCCTGTCAGAAATCGATGCTGTTAAAAGCTCGAATGTACTTTATACATATATGGAGTGAAACATAAATCTTCGAGTGTGAGAAAGACTGTGTATCTAGCACGTAAACGAGGAAGATGATTCGGAATACCCTTTCAGTGTGGGGGGTTGAGCGGGGTGACGGGCCCGGGCGCCAAAATAAAGAGTAAAAAACTCGAGAGGAAAAAGAAAAGGAAAGAAAAAGAGAGAGAGGAAAAATTACTTGGAATATTTTAGTTTAACAGCTTTTCAATATGATATTTAATTTAACCAAGATCAGATTTATACTTTTGCACGTATATAAAATGTAAGGAAAGAAGTTTTAAAAATGTGAAAGTGGTCAAAATCAAGGAAAAGCGGGGTTTATTTTTGAAAATTTTCTTTGCGCCAATCATGGTGGCGCTTCGCGGCTGGTCTGTCGACCTTACTCATATGTAAGGGGCGCCATCGTATACTCTCGCCCCGGGCGCTGATTTTTCACGGTACAATACTGACTCCTTTAGCGGAAGCATAGCGATTTTCACGAAACTGAATAGATCAGCGATTTCGATTTCGAGAAAGCAATTAATCAAGTTTCGACTTCGAGAAAACTCAGTGGCCGCGGTGGCTCAGTGGTAGAGCGTTCACCTCTGGTGCTTGGGGTCCCGGGTTCAGAGATGGAGTGGGTCAGTGGGTCAACAGCATTTGACCCACTGTGACCCACGATCCACCGTGACCCACTGCGACCCACCACCCACCATGACCCACTGCGACCCACCACCCACCGTGACCCACTGCGACCCACCACAAACCATGACCCACTGCGACCCACCGACTCAGTATGATCTACCGACCCTCTCTGCTCACTGCATTGTAGACAGTATCTTCTGAAGATTGGTAAATTTATCTTCGTTTTACTTTCAAGACCTTCATTTCCCTTCCTTTTCCACTTGTTTCTGTCTACTTACCTGAGGTGAGTATATGTAACCAAGTGAAAAAAGAACTTCAGGCACATTTCGATATTTATATTTTTAATTGTAATAATAGCATTAGGACTTACACTACAACTTGGCTTTCGAGATCTGTGAGTTTTTAGAGAAACTAACTACTGAAAAAAAATACATTTTTGAATCACTGTAATATATAAATTATTATATAAAAAATTGAATGTAACTATGTGTGCCTGATCATCACGGTCAAATTGCAAAGTCAAATGAAATTACTTTTGGTATATAGTTAGGCCTTAATCCAAACTGGGATGTTATATTGCCTTTATTATAATGCATAATATCCTAAGCAGATAGAGAGGATCCGAATTTTTGCGAAAAAAAATTAGTATCTCGCAAACCGTTAAACTTACGGAGCTGAAATTCAGTGTATTAACTCTTTATTGAAAATAAACATAATATGTCCTAGCATTTTTAAAAATTCTCCTTTATGTGTGTGGGGGGGAGGGGGTACTTTCTATATACGGAAAATTGGTAGTGAGTTGGTTTGTAAAAATAATCGAAAACGATCGATGTTATTTAAGAAAAAAAAATCAGAAACAAAAAATACAGTGCTTGGCTTCATATATCCATTACTTTCTACTATAATAATTGCTGAAACTTATGTTTATTATATGGAGCGCTTACAGGACTGAGCAATCAACCCAAAAACTTGTGACTAAAATAGGTATAAAATTTGTAGTGTAAGCTTAATTACACGGAAATTTTAAGTTTGGATTGTACGCATAATTATATGGAAAATTTTACACTTTTTTTCCCTTTACGTTGGTCTAGTTACCTTGATTTGGAACTTTCAAATTTCATCCTTTTTTCCACTGAAAAGTATTGATAATTCAACAAGGAAATAATTATACTATGATAATTTAATTTAAATTCATCGTAATTTGGCACATGGCAAACAGCAGTGTGGTAATTGAAGGGGAAGAAGGAGGAAAATTCCCATTCACCTCTGAACACTCCAGGAAACTCGTTCCCTTTCGCTATCTGGACGGGGGAGGGAACTTGGTAATGGCATCAAACCTTCATGTGTAATTACAAAAATTAAATTTATAAACAAATAAGAAATCATCAGCTTATCAGGCTTTAATTGATAATTTATTCACAAGATTCCCTATCGAAGGCGTGGTAGATGTAGTTTCTGTTCTCCATGAGTCGACATTGCCAACTGACATGGTCGATATGTAAAAGATGTATGGTGATAGAGAGATTATACTTCTTGCTGAGTATTTCAAAACTGACTAAGAAAAATCGTTATCTGACTTAAGTCTAACAAGCAGATTGTCGATGAGGAGTTGCAGAAACCGGGTAGAAGTATTATCAATTTCCATGACAGAGTGCGAACGGGATTTCCCCTTATGAATTTACAGATGACTGATATTAGAAATAGACTAAGTGCTCAAACATTGTCTAATTTGTTGTTCATCAATGTTAATGGCCTACCGCTAGACAAGCTCAAAGTATACGAGCTAGTTATTTCTTGGCTGAAGGATGGACATCATTCCGCTGCGGATGATTTACCACGAAAAAGTTACCAACAGGAAATAAACCCGATTTCAGATTTGTTTTAAGGTGGAAAATTACGAGTTATAGAAAATGTATACTTGTATTAGTAATGGCTTATTTGTGTTATTCAACTTTGTACCTATTTTTTAGTAAGTCTCTTCTTTGCTTTAGGTCAACTACTTTGAATAAATATTCATAATAATTGCAATTATGCATATTTGTAACTTAAATTTAACGTGGTGTTTTAGTGATTACACAAATTACAATTATGAGCATACTTTAGGGTACCCTAGCACCTTTATAAACTATGAAAAACTGATTTTTCAAGTTTTTTTGTGAGAAAAATACTGTGAACTGAGAAACCATAACCTTTTCCAAATTGTACAGGGGTATTTTCCTGGGAATAGAAGTTTCTTTTGGAACGCGTTCAGAAATTAACACTTGCAAGAATACTCTCTTAGTACAAGTATATATTAGGCACACACTAATTTCCCCCCACCTCGAACTATTTCACCCTCATTGACAAATACTTTACCATTTTATATCATAAAGGTCAGATCCACCGTTATTCTAACAGAGTGGTGCTTGAGCGATTGATTAGAAATTCAAACTCCGATTAGTGAAAATTTCCCAGTCTTGTTTTATTTCAAGTGTAAACTCTTTGTCAGTACAGAAGAGGCCATGGATCGTGTTCAGAGTTGATGACGATGGATTTTGGTTAATCAGAATAGGTCACAGTGGATGAGAGTGGTTCATGGTGGGTGGTGGGTCACGGTGGGTGGTGGGTCATGGTGGGTCACGGTGGGTGGTGGGTCATGGTGAGTCACCGTGGGTGGTGGGTCGTGGGTCAGAGTGGGTCATGGGTGGTAGGTCAGTGGGTCGTGGGTCGTGGATCAAGTTTTCATTGACCCACGCCAACTCTGCCCGGGTTCGATCCCAGCCCCCGCCAGGTGATCTTTGTGGTGGACAAACACCATGTGCGTGGGTTTTCTCGGGGTTCTCCCGTTTCCTCCCACTTTCTTCATTCCACCATTTCATTCATTACTCGTCATCACCGTCTCCTGTAGCCTAATCGGCATAACCATGGGACGTAAAACTCAAAGATTTTCGAGAAAACTCAGAAGATCCTAATGATTCTGATAAAGCGGGATGAATTTATATTATTTTCGAGAATGAGAAAACGAGCGTTGGGAAACCTGATCAGTGGCGATTTTTAGAATTCTCACGGTCTGAAGATTCATGTGAGGAAAAGTCATATATGAAGGAAGTGTGGTACTGATTTTTAAAAAGCAAGGAGAGTATGTTGTTTTGCAATACGGGTTATTATTATTATTATTATTATTATTATTATTATTATTATTATTATTATTATTATTATTATTATTATTATTATTATTAAACTTAGATATAAATTTAAACTGAACGAGATTACTATTTGGGAGATTCGTCCTAGCCTTGATTTGCTCTCTCTCTCTGTGTTAGAAGAAATTTGAGGCAAATCAGGCTCATTCATGATGTAATACATGCTAGGGTGAACCTAATTGAACATCTGTTCATCTGTTCCTTCTCACAATCTTAGGGACTATCGATTTATCTTGTATAATGACAAATTAATTGGTACTCCACTATTTAATAGTGTAGGGAATATAAACAAAAACAAAAAAAAAAATCTAAAAATTTACCTATTTAATATAAATTTTGCTTTACTTAAAAAGCAATACTTAGAATGTATTGTCAAGTAAATATATAAATTTGCCATTATCTTGTCTAGTATATTGTCTATTAAATTTTAATTGTCTTTTGTTTGTCTTGTCTCGAATTTGCACTTTTCATCTCGATTTCTGCAACACTGCTGCTAAGAAAATTTTTATCGTTACTTTTTAATGAACGACCTAAAAATATGAATATATCTTAATCACAGTATTGATGAGAGCTGCTATGGCGTATCGTTAAGGCGTCTATCTACCAACTAGGTGGCCCTGTTTTGATCTTCAGTGAGGGTGGGAATTTTCATCTTACTTTCGTTCCAGTGCGACACAGGGGGATTTGCCCGGCTCTGTTAAGACGAGTTGAGTTGAGTTGAGTTTAGTTTAGCGTCCCTTTCAGCAGCGAGGCTATATAAGACGTGGACCTACTGATTAACGTGGAATCCGAACCACATGAGCTCCCTCCGGGAATCGAACCCGGGTCTCCCACGCCAAAGGCGCGTACGCTAACCGCTTAGCCACGGAGGAGCTCTCTGTTAAGACGAGTATCTGAGAAACTTCAAATGGTAAATGCGGCCAAAGCATGGCTTTTACTACATCGACTCATGTATGTGCCGGAGTTCAGCTGTAAAGACAGGGCAGCTAAGTCGAGGCACAGGGCACAGTGTAGGCAGGAAACTGTGACCAGTGGAACATAAGCCTCATACTACATGTTGACTCGAGCACATAGGGGCACGGTGACTCAGTGTTAGTGCGTGGGGTCCCTGGTTCGATTCCCGGCTAAATAAGTGGTAGACAACATCGTGTTCGTGGGTTTTCTCGAGGTACTCTTTTCCTCCCAGGGGCCGCGGTGGCTCAGTGGTAGAGCGTTCACCTCTGGTGCTTGGGGTCTCGGGTTCGATCCCAGCCCCGCCAAGTGAACTTTGTGGTGGACAAACACCGTGTGCGTGGGTTTTCTCGGGGTTCTCCTGTTTCCTCCCACTTTCTTCATTCCACCATTTCATTCATTACTCATCATTACCGTCTCCTTTAGCCTAACCGGCATAACCGTGGGACGTAAAACAGATTTCATTTCATTTATTTTCCTCCCACATTCTCATTCCACCAATTATTTAATGATCATTAACTTGCCTTAATCATCGTCTCCCTTAGTCTAAAGGGCATAATTGTGGGACGTTAAACTGAAAGATTTCATTTCACCCGAGCACTAGGGCCGCGCTGGCTCAACGGTAGAGTGTTCACCTTTGGTGCATGAAGTCCCTGGTTCGATCCCAGCCCGCGCCAAGTGAACTTTGTGGTGGACAAACACCGTGTGCATGGGTTTTCTCGGGCTTCTCCCATTTCCTCCTACTTTGTTCATTCCACCATTTCATTCATTTCTCATCATTTCCCATCTCCGTTAGCCTAGCCGGTATAAATGTGGGACGTAAAACTCAAAGTTTTTTTTTTTTCAACGTTGTGATTGGGATAGTATATGTCAGTGCATTCAGATCTCTCGTTCCTTATCCTGTCCTGCCTCTCTCTCTGTTGGCGTGGCTATCCTGTCGTCTCGTCAATATACATTAGCCTTAGTATGGAGCTTTACTTCCACCTAAACCTGATCCGAATGGGCCCTTTACCTTTAATAATGTAGATCTATTTTCATATTTTGTTCAGTTTAATTTAATTTTAAGTATTATATTCCTAGAAAACGTTTTTCCTAGGTACAGTTTGAACTTCTTAGAGAAAACAAATTTTGTCGAACCTAGTCCGGTGTAACTGGAAACCCGAATCGATTCCGATGAAAACACATGTGATTAGGTTCCATTGTAAACTGTTTGTTCCTGTAACCTTTAACTGAAGAAGAAGGTTAAATTCCAACCAAATGAAGTTATTGCATTTTGGGGAGCCAATAACTATATAATAGCTAGAAGGAATTTACTGTATTTATTTAAAAGAAAGCAAAACCGAACGTGTATAAATTAATCTCGTAGTCGAGATGTCATAAGTTTTAATTTCGCTTCCGAAAATCTTGATAGAATTTCTTATGATCTTCCTTTAGCCCACCAAATAAATTTTGAAACGATATCCTTAAATTCCTCATCTTTCCTTGTTTTTTTTGTCTAAAATAGCTTTATCAAAGTTAATAAGTAAACAATACAAGCTATATCGATGTTTTTCTTTTCTCTATTCCAGTGTAAGAGAAACTCATCAGATAGCGGAAGCTCAGCAAGAGAAAAATGCTAAATTGCGCGAAGCTTTTGGAATCTCCGAGTTTTTCGTTGAAGGCAGCAGCTTGGATCCAAATCGACGAGCCAAAGAAGCTGCCGCCAAAGCAGCTGCTGAAGCCAAGAGGTATACTCTGGTTCGAAGCCCCACCGAAAGTCCAAGTTCTAGTCCCAGTCGGGCTTCAAGCGTTACCAGAGATAAAGAGGGGGAGAGAAGCAAGAAAAGAAAGAAGAAAGCCAGGGACAGGTAAGTACTGTAAGAAATATAGAGATTATACCGGGTGTTTCACAAGTTCCAAGCCATTGGTCAATTCTGTTATGAGTCAAGATACGAAAAAGTGGAAAGAGATAAAGTTGTTGAAAATAGATTATTTTTAATCTAAAATAGTTGTTTTACCAATCGCATGATGCGTTTGAACTCCACACTGGTAAGACGCCCTTGCTAAATGAAAAATCATTTTTGCCAATTCAGCAGATTGTTTCCTTAAACCCTGCTGGAGCTAGGTCAGGGCTGTACAAGGGGTGGTTCAAGTCGTTCCAAGCGTAATGCCAGTGGTTGAAGTACTGAATCTACCTCTGTGTCCAGGGTTGCCAGTAAAAATCTTGGTCTATAGGCATACCACTTCCCTGTATGTTGCTTTGAAATTTATCCCTCCCATACACCTCTACAATCTACCTATGAAGTCAGCAGATGTAGTGTTTTTTTTTTTTTTTGTTTTTTTTTTCACAGAAACCGCACCATTGACCTCACATCTACTTTTGACCAATTTTTCCGACGAGTTATAATTTTCAATGTCCTTCTCTCAGGTATATGATTAGAGTCCGAAGTCTTCAAGCTTGCACCAAGACAAACATGTTATTAATCTACAAATAAATTTTCGTTAAGTTACCGTGAATAACATGAATAGTTCGCGGACAACCAAACGGCTAACCCGAGTATAAGAGCTTCGCTTCGCTCAGCTCAATAAAAACAAACGTAACATATTTTATTATGAAATTTACTTATCTAACAAATTCGTGCACAAAGCAACCAATTAAACATCTTCCCTGAATCTTTAATCTGTGACATTGGTCTCATGATGAAAGTTTTTATACATATAAAAGGAAAAAGTCACAGCGAGACACACACCGAAAACGGGTAGATGTATGAACATAAAGCTGCTTGTTCTATATTAATGACACACCTTAAGGAAAAAAGTCAGTCGTATTATGTAATTCATTTCACTTCTACAGACGCTTTATTTCCTCATTAATATTGAGCATATTTTCCAGTATTTTAGTCTTCTTAGCTTCAAAGCTGTTCGAGATCTTTTTATTGTCTTCAGTTTCTTTTTGTTCGTTTTCTTATTTCTCACGTCGTTGATTTGTTGCTTCTGCAAAACGAGTACGAGCATTTCATGCATAATGAATCATGGATTTCCTTCTCCATGGGCAGTTTCTCAAAGTCACGAGAAGAAGCTACTGAAACATATACAAGTCTTCCAACATACCTGACACGAACTGACAGCTCGAAGAGCTGAGAACTTTCTTGTCCTTCCTAACACCTTGAATATACAACAGAAGATAGGAATAAATGTCAATAGCTTACTGACCAACACTACCATTTTCATCCCAACACAAAACAAAGCTTCACTGGAAAATTTTCTGAGCGTCTACAAGAGTACTTGGCAGAGCGTGCTGAAACATCCTTAAATAAGTTATGCAGAGAAATTCAGCTATTCTCCAGTTCTTGCCTCAGTTGCAGCCTTAAATGTTCCGTGCAAAGTAACTCACATCTTCCTATCAAGTATTAAATTGTCATTTGGCAACATCTTGATATCTGACTTGAAGGGATGCAGACAAGTAAAGTTTACATTGGGACCATCATTGAAATTTGAATGATCTCTTTTAAATTCAACGGTGAACGCTTCTCTTTGAAAGCGATTAAAAGATATGAAGCTGTATAATTCCCTAAAAAACGTCATTGTTAAATAACGCGTGCGCACTTGCATTTCCCTCCAGAATTGCACATATGTGTCCCTTTAACGACTGAATTAATTCACATATAAAGTATTTGCGACTACTGGAATTGGTACGTATACCGCTATCGATCGATACCCCCTACGTCACCGTATCTCACCACAACTCACACAGTGCCATCTCCAAATACAGGAGGTCTTTTTCCCCGAACCCTGTGTATCATTGTTCAGAGGCTAGGATTAACGTATTGCATAGTACAGTGGAGTCTCTTTAATTCGAAGTCCAAGGGGACGAAGAAAAAATTCGAACTATCCAAAATTCGAATTAACCAAAAACTCTCGTTTAAGATAAAATCAAGGGAGCAAAATAACTGTACTGTATATGAAAAACTAATTAACATGCAATGCACCTTACCTATAAAGCACCACATTTTCGTAAGGAATTAGAATAGGCGCCGCGATTCGACTTTGTGCATGATGCACGCAAATAGATCACAAACGGATCTGCTTACCTTTTTGTCACTGTTTTAGTTCAGTTAAAAAGAATTGCACAAATATCTCGTTCTTGCAAGTCGTTTGCTAGTGAAGGACAGGGTTCAAGGTAATTAACGTTTCTACAGAAGGGATGGACACTTCCAGGTTATTGAGGAGGTGGAGAGATGCGTACCAACAATTTTCTGCCGGATTCTCTATAACGGGAGGGAGTCCAGCTGAGGTGATATCAACAAAATTTCTCTTTACCATGGTCGCTTCTGGATAAGATAACAGATAAATAAAAACCAGTTAAAATTACATTGTTCTATTTGCAATTTATCGAACATTGCAAATTTTTCCATTGTAAATACTTCGAATTATCCAAACAGGAGGTTCAAATATTCAATTTACCCACGATATTTTTTTTTTTTTTTTTTTTTTTTTTTTTTACCATTGTTCTTAATAAAGTTTTCAAGGGGAATAAGCTTTTTGAATTATCCAAGTTCGAATTAGAGAGAGTCCGTTGTATATTCAATTGACTTTGGGAATTTGGCATTGAAGCATAAAAATAAAGTTTCTATACCATTGTTAAGTTTCAAGATACGCAAGTAACTAGCTTGCAGTAGATACCGGAGTACATACCTTCCAAGAAGTTGGAAAAATTTCGAAAAACCGATTAACTTTTTTTTTATTATTATTTATTTCCTTATTATAAACTAATTTTTATTTCTTAATTAAGTATCGGAACTTCTTAAGAACTTTGTAATTTACAATTACTTTTTGCGAGTAAGTATCGCTAGCTCCAAAATTCATGATATAAGTAAAATGTACACATATTATTTTTCGACTTGTTTTATTATCTGATTTCATTGTGGACAAATATTAATATGCTTATATTTGTTATTCAAATAATGTTTCTTCTGTTATTCGGATATCCAAATATTTGTCTTCAATATTCGAACATTATTCGAATATGTTCGTTATTCTGATAATTCTTCGTTATTCTGATAATTTTTCGTTATTCTAATAATTTTTCGTTATTCGAACGATTGTTCAAGTAATTGTTTATTATCCTTTTAATTATTCAAATAACGGATTTTGTTCGAGTTTTCGAATAACAAATATTCAAATTTTAACAGCACTAGCAAACATCCAATCAAAATTAAAATTATGTAGGAACGTGGGAGGACGATTCAAATTTAAAAAAAAAAAAAAAAAATACTTAATAATATTCTCCCATGGGAAAACTAAATATTCGCAAAACGTATCGGAACAAGGTAGACCCGTCTTCAACAGTGGTTAGGTAACAAGGATGAAAATGGATGAGAGAATTATGGTATAGAAAAAGGAACATGCCACCAAATAAATATAATGTGAGAGATGGGTACTAAAAATTACGAGCAGAGCACAGTGCGAAAGAAAGAGCTGAGTTGAAGGAAGCGCGATGTCTATGTTACGTCACTATTGCCAGATCTAAAATATACATCAAAGGTAGGTAACCAGATTTTATCAGTGTTGCCAAACTCCAGATTTAAAGCCGGCTTATATTTATGAGTAAAGAACGATTCTTTAATCTATTTTTTTCTTCTAAACCTATTCCTTTTTCTGTACCATATTTCTTTCATCCATTTTCATTCTTGTAACCTTACGACTGAAGACGGGTCTAGCTTGTTCCGATACGTTTTGCGAATATTTAGTTTTCCCACGGGAGAATATATTGATAAGTACACTTTTTTTGCTTGTTTGTTTGTTTGTTTGTTAATTTGAATCTTCCTCCCATGTTCCGATACGTTCGGAGAATATTTAGTTTTCCCACGGGAGGATTTATTGGTAAGTAACCAATTTTTTGTTAATGTAATCAAAATGTTGATTTTGTTTGGCCATATTTTTTTTTACCTCCCCCTCTTCGTAGTTTTCACTGCTAAAAATTAATGCAATTTGTGTTTGGTTCATTTTCAGTTCATCCAGCCCTGAAGTAAGGCGTGAAAAGAGGAAGAAATCGAAGAAGCATAGGCGAGACAGGTAATGAGATATTACCATTTGAATGTTTCTGCTGTGTTTCAGTCTCATTCTGATCAGTATGGGGAATAGGTTAATTTCTGTTACCAAGACTTTGTATTAGTACATTATATTTAAATCTTTCTGTTAGGTGTTTGTATAGTTATAAATATCGTTATTGCTGTAATAAATGTGTTTTATTCTTGTTGAAAACGTTTTTAAATCAGCCAAATAGCGGAGAGAAGACTACTATCAGTATGTCAGTTTTCTGATTTTCTTGGAAATGTGTTTTCTTTTATTATTTTATTTTTTCTTCCTATACGATTACGAAATCAGTTATGTATCAGTTACATACACTGGTGTTTCAGCTGTACTGTGTTATCTCACATTTACAATTACGATGTGATTACAGACAACTTGTACGAATCGCATTTTGGTTCATGTGCTGTAGTATGTTCACTAATTTTCCAACGATAAGTAAATGTGTCTGTATCTCTTAATTGAACATAAGTTAAAATCATGCGGAGTGGAAAACTTGAAGAATAAAGTTTGTCACAACTCTCAGTCTATAACATCAGATAAATTAAACCCCTTGATACATGAAGTGTCATATATCGTACATCCTATTGTATTACCTTTGACACAATAGTCGTTATTTCATGGCAATTACAAGATCAGTTTTTGTTATGTTTAGTCCAGGAGCGATGTAAAAATCTACAAGTGGTTTGGAGTGGTCATTAGATAGCCTTTCGCCAGTGTCTTGATTTTCGACTTTCCGACAGATTAAAAAGTATTATATGGCAATATATCAATGGAAATCTGTAGTAATATGAAATTCTTGCTGTTATTTTGGACTAGATTCATATTTCGGAAAAATTTCGAAAGTGTCGTTGTCCTTCTTAATGCATGATGCATGAATGATTAAATATATGTGATAAAATCCTAAAAATTGTGCATAAATTAAGTCAAAAATTATAATTTAAAAAAAAAAATTGAATGGCCTTACAAAACATATGTTTACAAATAAAACTTCTATTCACCATCGAAGTTAAAGAAATCATGTCGTAAGAAGGTTGAAAGAAATCATGTCGTAAGAAGGTTGAAAGATCGGAAAACTTTGCTTTTGGTTATCGTTGATTGTAGCACCAACTCTCGCAGACTATGCACATATGAATTGAAAATAAAATAGTATATCTACTATGTTTTTTTACCCGTAAATAAAGAAGAAATTGAGGTTGACGGAGATAGAATTTCATTATCTGCTACAGTTCTTTCTATAAAACCGTAATAAACATGTAGGATGGAAAATTGCATGTACAGTATGTTTCAAAACAACACTGACAACGTTGGGGAGGTGATTCCTGAAACCAAGATAAGACAAAAGGTACAAACCAACCTGGGTGCACAAATGCTTCCTTTCGGAGTTATAGACTACCGAAAACGAAAAAAATTAACTTTAAAAGTCCATAGCTCCAAAACTATGGGACCTACCGTAGTCGGGTCAAGACTTCACTTAGGAACTAATATGTGGACTATCCAAAAATACATGTTCCAGAATCCTAAGGTGCTCACGCAACAATTTTTTGTAGAAGGAATTTAGCTACAGGCATATAATTTGAAGTAGTCACCAACTACCTGTATAAAAATTGTTGCGGAAGTACCGCAGGATTCTGAAACTGGAATATTTGGATAGGGCACATACTAGTTCCTAAATGAAGTTTTGATCCGACTATGGTAGGTCTCGTAGTATTTTAGCTATCTCCGAAGGAAACATTTGTGCACTCAGGTTGGTCTATACTTTTTGTCTTATCTTGGTGTCAGGAATCACCTCCCAAGCCTTGTCAGTATTGTTTTGAAACACCCTGTATAAATGTATAAAATACTTGTATTGAGAAGAGAATTGTTTATACATTATTAATAGAGAAAATATTCGTTTTCCTTCGTAAAACTAGGTAATTTGGGTACACTGTCGGGTGTATGAGTGTTCTTCCGCAAGATGCCAAGCTGATATATTTAGAGTTTTTCTCATTTGTTTATTCCTGAAGTGAAAGTGTATATTTCAATTAACACTGTTTAAGTGGTCACGCTGATGGGTGAAAATCAGTTACATTATTTTCATACTTGATTATTCTCTTTGATGATGCATTCATCTTCTTGATTTAGCAGTTTTTTTTTCTATTCTGAGATTAGATTTGTTTATTTCTTTTCCTCTAGCGCTATGCAACGCCTGGGATGTAGTAGTTTTATCAAATGTTGTAATAAAATTCAAATCGGTAATGATTAAATATTATTTTGTGTAGATGTAAGTTTTGAATTCCTTAGAATCACTTAATCGATATATTTTTATTTTTATTTACATTAAAACATTCTTTTTGCTGTTATTTTCGTATGACAGACTGTTCAGTACTGTGACATACATTACTGTGATTTAAATCTCATTTTCCTTTTTTTTTCTCTCTTTCTCTATGCTACGTAATTGTTTCTCAGTATGAAATGTTCGTATTTACTATACTATGCACCGTATTTGTGCGAATATAGGCCGCATTTTTTCCTAAATTTTGGCTTGAAAAATCATAGTGCGGCCTATAATCGAGATCTTCCTCCTCAGATCATAAATCATCAATTTCAAAATGACATGTACACGTATCTTCTGGGTGAAATTAATATCATTTCAAGTTACTGCAGTTACGTTTGCAAACCATCAAAGACTTAAGAAGAAAATAGCTGGAAAACATCCTTGGTCGCAAAAATTGCCACCTTCATTGGCTACCGGTAACACCTTACAACTAGCACAGAAAGCACTTGTACACACTTAATAGTTTTATTAACAGGAATACGTATCTTTGTTATACAGTGTATATATAATATATACGAAATACCGGTATTTATATACAGTAGCTGTTAAAAAAAAAAAAAAAAAAAAAAAAGTTTCACAAGACTATGTCAGCTTATTTGTACCCACCCAAACCATGTACAATCACTTCCCACTATTTCAGCATCACCAGCGTCTGATTCTTCACCCCCGCTAGACAATCTAGAATGCTGCTCAAGAGTCACTGTCACAAAGAAGGTCATGTTTATAAATCACCCTTAGTTATGCGAGAGTTAAGAAAGGAGAGGGAGAGAGATACATTTCAAAGTACTGTCTAATTTAACTTTTTCGTAAATTTAGTACCATGACCTATATTCGAGATTTAATTTTTTTCTATAATCTCGTGTCAAAAATTTAGCTGCGGTCTATATTCGCGCAAATACGGTAATACTCTCTCAGTATGAAATTCGTTCCCTTATTTGCAGTTTGAGCTTGATCTTATTTTCTGAGCCGAAACTTGAAACTTTCGTTTTTTAAATATTATATTTTAAGTTGATACTTTTTTATTTGAATAAAGAAAATATAGAACATACAAAGGCTATTTTTGTTTCTTTGTGTTTTGTTTTTAAGTTATCTTGGCATACATTAATCAAGATAATGAAAATTAGTTTATAAAATGTGAGATAACGCAGTTATTGTTTTCGTATTTATAAACTGATTTCAAATTTGTGTTAACTTTTGCATATAATTACAAAAATAAATAAAATGTACGCGTTTATATTAAATACAAATTTTGTCTTTCTTTTCATCATTTTTGTACTATGTAATGAGTCATGAAAATAATTAAGATGATGTATATTCTTGTAAATTACTTTTAATTGCTACAGTATATTGTGTCACTTCTGCTATGTTAAGAACATTATGTTAAGTTAATAATAGGAAGTGGTAGTTCTGTTCCACGCATACGTGAAGTGGAAAGGTTTGTGTCAAAAGACTTTCTTTTTTAATTAAAATTCTTTTATAGTTTAGTTCATTGCAGAATCGTTCGATATGTATTTATTTATAAAGCTTTTTTACGTTACGTTAAGATTATATATCATACTTGGTTAGCGAAAAGGTAAAACTGGATTCAAACCAGCATTCTAAGAAAGGCATTTCCAGATGTTTTCTACTTCTGGGGATTCAAGGGAAACTTTTTTTTTTAAAAAAAGAACAGTTTTTATTAACTGTTATTGAAATAGAAATATGTTGGTCGTAAGTGGAAATTGTCTGTAAACAAACAATACAGGAGACCCCTTTTGTGTATCGTGAATACTTACGTTTGCCTTATTTATATAGTGATTTGTTTTTCTTGTATGAACTAAAATTCTAGGTTCATATATCGTGTAATTCTTTTTGCGATAGCGTCAAGTACTGTCGCCTTAAACATATGTCCAATATTAAGTTTTTATTGAAAATTTATCTAGAATAATTATAATGCTAGAAGTTTTGATTCAAACCTAATCATGAATGTTCGATACATTCGTGGGAACAACCGTAATATGACTAAGGTAAGATTAAAATGGTTTTATTAGATAAACTTACATGTTGCCTCAATAAGTTTCATTTCTACTTATTAATACTCATGACCATACTATTCATATCGCACTATTAATAGAACCTAATTCCGTGCTTGATACTTTCGTTGTTGAATTTTCTTAGGATATGAGCAGGTAAGGAAAGATTAGTATATCATCACAAATTCACTGGTATTTCTTATAATAATATTCTATAACGACGAAAGGTAGTTATTTTTATTGAGTATCTTTGCCAGAAAGCTGTGATTTGCTACTTCAGCGTTAAGGAGAAACTAACTAGCATGGTCAACAGTCCGAGAAATTAGGCTGGTGATGCGCGGGTTTCGTATCTCGCGCAGGTCATGGACGCCTTCATTTCATTTCATTATGGTCGTTCATTTCATGTAGTTTTCTTTGGCGTAAAAAGCAAAATGTGTTAACGTTGCACAAAAAAATAAATAGATACAGTTAAAGAAGTGGGCAGCAATTACTGATTACTTTGATTACTTGTTTACCCTGCTTCCCAACATGGCGTCCATATGAACCTTGGATATTTCTTAGCTTTTTCTCTGTACTTTAATATTCTATTCTCCTTAATTCTGCTTTCTGTCTGATGGAGTTTATAGAAAGACACGAATTTCACTAAGTGCCAACATCGGAAAGAAACGACCGCAGAGTTGATGTTTCAATCCATCAAATAGTCACCTCGATTCTTCCCAGATGTCAATTAAAGTCAATAGACATCGATACTTGCGCCATGTGTTAGCGTCGGTACAAAGAATAAGCACAACTCACTTGCTAACAGAGGAGCAAATACCATGTTAAACCAAATTGTTCTTACAAAGACACCTATGTTGTAACTAAATCAGAGCAGTTTTATTATTTTGTAATTAATATAAATCTCAAATAAAGTTTTAAAAAGGGAATGACCCAGGTCAAATTACTTGTCAAATTCAAATAATCTGGTAATAAATAAATTTTGGTTCGTTGTATACTGTTTTTATATAGTCTCATCACAATTCAACATCTCAGTTTGATCTTAGAATATACACGTAAATTTTAATATTCCTTAAAACGACAAAATAAGTGAAAAATCAAGTGATAAAGATATTTGAAATTAATACAGTAATGATACAAGAAGGTCATAGGAGAAGAAAATTTTTAAAAAGTAAATACAGTAGGAGTTGAACCAGGTAAAAGCGAACTCCTAAATTTATAAAAGAAGCACAAAATATACATGAATTAGCACGAAGCACAAAATATAATTAAATATAATTTACATACATTACGGACTCATAGATTAAGTGAACAGGTGGCATCTATTGTGAAGTGCTTTTTTGTGGAAAAATAACGTGTAATTCGTATACTTAAGTGTAGAAAACTGACACTAAATTTTCAATTTTTATTTTTTATTTACAGTTTTAAGAATAACAGACAGTATCATTCTTATTCAATTATTACTTTAAGCAGCATGGTGTGCACTTTTACGAGTTGTTGCCTTCTTGATAAAATTATTTTATTTCATTTTTCTTGCTTAAAATAATACCCCAGTATATTCTAGAGTTTGTTATTGTGGCACATGCCCAAGTAAATGCATACAGATTAATAATATGCTTTAAAACGATTATTGATGGGGAAAATACACACCAACCTGTATTAGAGTCTCATTACAAGTAAGAACTGTGTGTGTATATATATTCCGTTGTACTGTACACAGTAAGCCCCCCCCCCCCAAAAAAAAAGTGTTTTTTGGTTAAAATGAGTGAGTTCTTATGAAAGAGGATTTTCTAGGACAGCAATACCCATCTCCCTCTTGACACGCTCCTCATTTTTCTGTTATGTCTTCTCCCAAAAGAAGTAGTGGTTACTTTTAAAATCAATGCTTTTTCCCTTCTTTAGTTTTAATAGTCCCCTTTCACCACACACCATAAAAAAGAAAAGCATTAATGTATTTAGGTAATTATCCAGTACAATTTCTGTCTTCCCCGCACCCTTCTTCCCGAATCAAGCACGGGATAATGCTTTAAAGTTTTTAGCATAATTCACCAGATCTTAGTGAAACTTCAGAAAGAAAAAAAAAAAAAAAAAAAGGAATGGAAATTACCAATCATGCCTCCTACAAATCAACCAGTATCTCTCTCGAAGTACTCGAATCATTCCCAGGAGGAGAGAATATGAACTATTTTCGGTGAATTATTCTTAGTATTCGATGGAAAAATAAACTAGTTTTAAATGAAAAAGTAAGTATAATGTAATACTTTGTCCCCCGGCCACAAATGGCAACATGACACTGAGCATAAAAAATAGAATACTTGTGGTGGTCATCCAGTAACACAGGGGTTTCTCTTAACCATCAGTAATTTGCATACTACCTGTAGAGCGTTTCTACTATTCATAGAAGGGGATATGGAATATCCACGAGGTCCCTTCCTCGAATAATCATATTATTTAATTATTTTTATTAAATTCTCAGTGAAAATCCTCATCCTCACTCCCCATTTGACTTACAAAAGTTTTGCTATGAATGGTTTATTATTTTTAATGAGGTTTTCCAGAACTTGACAGTGCTGTGGAATCTAGAATTACAGACATTGTTTTAAGTGATTGATTTACAACTTTTCTCTTTTCCCAAATCAAATACTATCTCCCGTGAATAGTTATAATCACACTCATTAGGGAAGATACGAGGTAGTTGCAATGCATTATTCTTAGTTTTAGATTAAATTATAAAATGGACTGAAAATCAGATTAGTTGAAATATTTTTGCACTTTAAGTATTTCTGTCCTCCCCAAAATTACTAATGACGCTCTGCGTGTCGTGGTGCTTCCCCCCCCCCCCCAAAGCACCCCTGGTCTAGGATATTAAATTTCACTCTCAGAGCATTTCTGCACATGTAGGAAACTAGTATGTTCTGTTTACAAGTATAATGTTACTAGTATCAAACCATTACAAGGGATCAACTAAGAGTAAAATGAGAAAGTGCATATCAAAGACTACTGTGTCACATATTAATTTCGATCGGGAGAGTATTTCTGTACGATGTGGAAAACCTTTATTTTATGTTTACAAGTATAGTGTTGTTAGTGTGAAACCATTAAAAGTGCTTTAGCGTATATGATTTTCTGCTGTCAAGTGCTTTTTAACACTACGCTCGTTTATGCGCATATCCTGTGTCGCTGATGCGCCTGCTCCTTACGGACTTTCCCCAGCGCTACTGCGCGACCGCCCTGGTTCTATTTGTTAACATTCATGCTTTTAGAGGCCACTTAACACAAGGTGATTTGTGTTTTGCACAATCGTTAAAAGTCCAGAACGAACGTCTTAGGGAATCCTTTGAACCAAAACAATTGAAAAAAAATCTGTCTTTTTAATTTGACGGACTATTCTGCACCTGCACCTATTTCGCTTTAGGGCAGGGCGAAGCTGCGGATCCGTGTGCGGATGCGTTCGTAGCAAACAGGTGCGAAGCGATGTTGGGTATACGCGTAAATGAAAATTTCTTCAGAAACGACAATCATTACTCATACATGAAATTAAATAGCACTTTTTCATATTTTCCGTGCTCACTTTACGCAGTACCGCTCATTGTCGATATAAACTTACTTCCAGAAATTAATGTCATGTTTTCGATTCCTGACAGAAGTTTTTTACCTCTGACAGATCATTTAGTAGCGAACATTGAAGACGAAATGTGTGAAAAGTGCCGACTAAAATTACAGGTAGTTTTGACAATGTGTGTATTGTGCAACACTACTTCAATTATGTCGTTACAGCGACATTTTACTGTATATTTATTTTAGAATGCTGGTTAGAATCATTATTTTATACGTTAAATATTCATCTTAACGAATAAATAAATAAATAAATAAACATTGAACGTGAACGTGAATCTTTCCACACACACACTATAAGAAAATAAAATGGCACAAAAACAAAAAGTCTGCTTGACTGCAACTATAGTTTTTTCTTCTCAGTTAATAGCATACTGTGACACAATTGTAAGTACATGTTGCATTAATTTGTATAGTAGATTGACTATAAAGTGAGAGTTTCAGTTACTGAACTATGATAGTTTATATGTTCGTGACCCTTGTTAACCATAGGAGTGGTTGGAGCAAATATAGAAATGAGCTCCACATTATGTACAATCCTCTTAATGATGTATATTATGCACTAGAAAATAAAGCGTGAAAGCGGAATTATGGTTTAATTTTTAAGGTATAAGTTACAATTTATTTCTATTATTATTATTTTTTAAACGTTATATAACAATAAGGATAACATATTCTTTAGTATTTTAAGGATAAATTTATTATCTATTTGTGCAAGCTTTAGTAACTATGTCAACTACATTGACTACAATAAGTATTATGCGCAACGTATAAACGGTGTGCAGGTGACAGCTCTTTTTTTATTGAGAGATAAAGATTACTTTATATAAAATTGCCTTGGGTTATGGTCAGGAGACTTTATGCACTATCAGAAATAATTTCTCTACCAAATATTGGCAGAGACTAAATATGAAGAACTGTCTGCAAATCAAATGAAAATTAAAAAATAAAATTCTTCGATTGTTTCCGGAATTAAAAAGTCAATACCACAAAAGGCAAAAGAAATAGGATTTGTGGTATAGATACTTGTAGTTTGGAGCCACTTGCCACGTCTTGTGTACCTCAAATTCTGTTCATGCTCTTTCTACCTGAAAGCATTCTTTTTTTTAAATTTTCATAGTAATTCTTGTAGTTGAAAATACAACAACCGTACTGAAACGAGATTTTTAAACATACTTAATTAAAATCACAAAATAGATACCAATTTCTGCAAGATTTTTAAGCTTTTATTATTTACGTTCGCTTTTATTGGATTTCCTGTTTAATTTTCTGTTTATTATATATTTCTAAACAAGATTGTACGTGTAACCGTTGTGAGAAATACGGATATCTTTTTTTAAAAAAAATCTGTATCGCTATCCATATAAGAGAGGTTATATGTACCTCTATAAAAATTGAAATAGATTAATTGAAAGTAATAACTTATTCTTGTATAAATACCAAAACTTTGAAAAAGAAAAGTTTTCTTTGGAATAGCCATACTTTTTGATACCAATACACGGAAATTGTATACAATTTCGTGGCCACAGGGATATATTTGTCCCAAGCCATAACTGTAACCGTTGAAATGATAAACTTGCAATTACGATTTTTGAAATCTATGTGTCAGCTTTAGTGAAAATGACTCAAAAAATACGTTCTACCTCACTTACAATTCTTATGATACTGAAAGGGTTAACTAGTAGTTATCACTTACACTCACTAATTCTATACTTGAAGATTATAGTCATAGATAAATAAAATCATATAAAACGCAACTATTTACACACTATTTACATTTTGAAATGTTTCACTTCACTTCACTTGCCCAAATTTCACCCATAGACAAATCGCTTTAACTTGTAGATTCTGGGCATAACCGGAAAATTGAATTAATCTATTCAATTTAAAATTACTGACACTAGGTATAATTACTGACTTTTTAATGAAGCTATTCATAACTTTATCCCAGTTTTTGTCAGGGTGAGATTCATCCATACTACACGTTGAATGTTTGGTCCTACTGTAATATGTCTCAGAAACATTTCTATTAATTTCTGATAACTTTTTCCTAACAATTTTGACTTACTTTCATTTGTATTTTGATAAACTTGAAATCACGAAATCTTGATCCTTTCCATCCTTTATTTGTTCTTTTGTTCTTTTATTTTGGTTTCTATGTTCCTTTTAATCATCCCGATGAAGGAATTCCCGTATGGACAAACAGCGTAATATATCCTAGTATTGTTAATAAACTAAATTTTGTAATCCGACTCCAGTAATCCACTTATATTCACAGCATTACTAAAACATTTTCTTCAAATATGTTAATTCCTCAAATCTAAAATAATCAATTCTGTAATAGGGCTGACCTGTAAATCTACATATATTTTCTGCCAAATAATACAAAAATCAAATAATCATTGTGGTGTGATTATTATTATTTGTAGACTGTGTATTTTGGCGCACTTCTCTGAGGCTTTTCACTTCCACTTTTAAAATGTTTTGTCGAGCGTGTGTGTAGAACGTGATTTATCATAAAACTTTCAGAATATTTTTATTCTTATAAAATACAACTTTTTTTTCTTTCTTTTTTTTGAAAAAAGAAATATTATGTATGAGCAGGAAAGAGATTATATATATGGTGAGAAAGATTTGTGGATGTTAACTTCTATAGTTACGATCAAATCTAAATTTTTAAGTGGTTTTACCATTACAATGGTAGAAACAAAAAGCACACTTTTTGTCTGAAGACGTACTTTATATATATAAAATTAGCTTTCTAGTAGGAATCTATTTCAGTACTGATACCTTGAACCGAAAGAGAACGTTACATATAAATCACCATTTATTAGTTATTTATGCTACAGTTATTTCTGACTTTCTTTTCGTAAAATAATAATAATAACTATTGAAAGTGGCAGAAAATAATTATATCCTGTATCCTGAAGGATATATGTAATTCGGCTCTTGGTGAAGCATTATTAATAAACAAACATATATGTTAAAAATTTACAATTAAAGATATCATGGTATGTTGCATGAATTTTATTTTATGGCTGTTGGATTAACCACCTTGTCCTTACTGTTTATTCGAATATAGGTTTATTATATCTTACCTAAAAATTATTCCTTTATTAACTTCTAAAATCCACTTATTTGATAGTGGACAGTACAGTAGCAAACTTAAAGCAAAGTTACACATAAAAACTACTTAACCGAACTTTATTTAATAGTGTTTTATGTATTGGTCATCTGTTTTAGCAAGTTCTTTATTAATAACGAACAACAACTCAGTTTAACCCAAGTTTCTCGGGAATTGTATTAATATTAATGATAAAAATATCACATACATTACCAAACCAAACTTCCAATTTACCTACGTAGTTATTAAAAATAAGTTTTAAGCGTATCTTCTCCCATATCGAAATGTAGTATCAAATATTATAAGCTAGTGTTCTTTTTCCGAATTCTATTCGATGATATGCTATAATTTTACAAACAATTTGCTTAAGATACATGATTCTTTTTAAATTGTTATTCAGAACCAATGCTTTAAAGTTGATTATTGATAACTTAGAAATATACAAGTGTAGGCCATGATTTTGTAGGTTTAATGGAACACTTTGCGTTGAAACAGCAACAAAATTACAACCAAAAATAGTTACATTAGTCCCCTAGCTGGGAGCTCGACGCAATTCTTCCCTCATTTCTTATTTTAATTAGTTCTTCATTCAATCTTCTGTCTGTTACATTTTGACTAATTAAATAAAGCTATTAAAAAAATTACATTTATATGTAGAAATGTAACGCATCTAAACCAATTTCTAGCTCAATTTGTGTGGTTTTAATGTGTATCCGTGTTCTTATTATTCTATCACTCGGAAGAAGTCTTCCAATTTCGTTTTCAGCTGAAGCAAACACATTAGCACTTTCGAATTATTTTTAATTGTTAAATATCTGTACTATATCGTGACCCTTCATAAGTATCCCTTTTAGTTTGGTTTCTGTTAATGACTTTGTGTTTTCAACAGCCCTTTTCTTATTTTCTATTAGTCTGTTGGACAGATATGTAGGACATACAATTAAGTCGGTGATCACCGACATCATGTTAGTTTATGCCGATTATTGATTACTGTGAGGAAGTATTCTCTATTTCGTTGAAATCAACACTTGTTGTAATCCTCCGATTTTATCAGTTTCCTTTTCAATTTTTTAAATTGTTCTTCTGAAAAGAGAATTAAGTCATATACAATGACATATTCTGTTACAGCAGATAGTATTTCAAGTTCACAGTTTCCCTTTCTTTGATTCCTTCATATTGAACTCATGCAAGTGAACGACATATTCATACTTCCGTAAGCAAAAAGTTTTATATACCAAATGTCCAGCGATTCAAGAGAAATCTATAAAAATAGTAACTGTTTGTTCAGTGTTTAATTTCCAACGATATGATTTTTTAGGTATCATGACAGCCCATATCAATTGTAGGAAATGGTTACTTCACATAAGGTAAAAACTTTTCCCAGTTAAAATGGCATGTCATTATAAGAAAAATAATGGGTGTCCCCTGTATTTTTCGCGATCAAAAGTACTGTTTGCAAAAACGTGCTTTCATTTTCTTTTTTTTTTTTTTCCTCCCTTTCCTCCGTTTGTCATTCATTGTAAATATTAGTAACATGTTTGTCATATATATGTCCTACGAGAGTATTTTCAAAAGTTTCCAGAAAAAAGACACTGAAATATCGCGTCACTTATAAAGCTTTCATGGCATATAGTGACATCTATAGGCAGGGGCTTGCTCGTAAGTGGTGAGTACTTTTTTACATTTGGCGAGTAAAGTCCGATCAATCAAAACCGTGAATTCAAGAATAAATAGCAGACATCAGCAAGGGCGCCCATGTTGTGGTTTTCAAGGATGGGGGGGGGGCAAGTATAAGCAACGTTTCAAATATAGTTTTCAAATTTTGCTGTAACTAATGTAAAAATTCTATTGGGTTTTCGATATTTCCAAGTACAATTTCATCTTAGGGGAGGCAAGCGCCTCCCTTGCCCCCCTGATGGGCGCCCTTGGACATCAGTCTTTTTAAAATTTATTTATTTGTAAGAGTCATGCCAATAAACAAAGTAAAAAATACATTGATATGTTTACTGTGTCGCAAAGTGATTTTTGTTTATTTGCATAAACACGATGACTGCAAAATGGTTTGGCTAGTAAATTTTTGGCTGGCGAGTATTCGCAAGCAAGATTTTTCGAGCCCTGTCTATGGATAAATAATGCATCAGTGTCAACTGTCTTGTCTGTGTCAATTCGTTGGATAAAGTCATTTGAATCAGTCGCTGTGCGTTGAGCGCTCCTACTGCATGACAATGCTCCAGTTCACACAGCTACTTTTGCCATGGCTGCAGTGCTAAATCTGGTCTGTAGAGTGAGTGCTGAATCTCCCCGAAGCTATAGTGTTTTACTGCTGTCTTGGCACAACAGTCGTGTGTACTGGAGGATTGTCATGCAGTAGGAGAGCTCGACGCACAGCGACTGATTCAAATGACCGAACTGACACAGCTAAATAGTTGAATGTGATACATTATGCTTTCATAGATGGCAGTATATGCCCTAAACGCGTTACTACCAGTGGCACGATATTTCACTGTCAGTCCGGAACTTTTCGAAATACCCTTAGAGAGAGACAAAGACAGACTACCTTGACATACGTAAATACACACCCGCAGGACAAAACGATTGCGTGGAAAGAGTTGATAAGTATGATGTAGGTGGTGGTGGTGTGAGTGACAACATACGCGCGGCAGTGACTGTGAGGAGTAGACGAAGTTTACCGTACATCTCATAATTGAGCATTGGGAATATGGTAAGTCAGTTCACCTTCAGAGCTGTGTTACGACCGCAACCAACTGTTGACAGGATTATAGTGCAGTTCAGACTGAATGAGTGAGGCATGAGTGGAACCAAGATTGAGTCGATCGGAACCAACACCACTTCTGAAAACATGCTGTCGTTTGGAGTGCCTATCCATGCAAATCTGTCAGTGACATCGGAGCCGAAATTGACAGTTCGCCAGAAATTATCCAGCAGTATTTTATAGTTCTGCACACAAGACCACAAATGGCACGAAGAAATAGTTGGACTCCCGCCATACGTAACACCACACTTTTAAAACTGTATGAAATTTTCCAATAAAGAGCCAAGTTTGCGAAGTACAGTTCGTCGATAATGGATGTGGATGACTACTGGATACCATGCTATGTAAGGTTGAAGCTATTTATGCTGCCGAAGGAGGCTCCACGAAGTATTAACTCCAGCAGTAACAGTGTCCTCCTGTCACTGACCATTGTTACAGACTCGTTTTGCGGGTGCCTTTTTACTTACTGTCACAGTATTTTATATGACTCATGATACCGATATATATATATATATAGCAAGTTTCACGCCTGGCATCCATAGCGTTAAAAAGTAGTAATAATCATATTTGTCACCGCCCTTCATTTTCGAGATTGAATTTTCAAGAACTAATTGTGACCATAACTTGATCAGGAAATGATCAAGCACCATTTATAAAAAATGATCCCGATCCAAAGAGTAGTTTAGCTCTACCATGTATCTTACAAGCACATTCTCTTTCATATAATTCACATATAAGTTCATTTTTTGAAACGAATGTTATATAAAATAAAAACTGATTTAAAAGAAAATAATATGGCTTCAGTAGTCTTATATACCAAGCAAGCTACAGTACTCCAACGATAGTGCTTTTGAAAGTTAGTATATACTTCGTATATATCTAGGTATACTCTTTCAATGGTATAATTTTTTATCTGTCACACACTTCGTACGTTAAATGTCGAATGTGTTAAGTAACACGCTTATTTGTTTATGCCTGTTTAATGAGCTGTTGTTTTCTCGTAACTTTAAGGTTGCATTCAATTAGTGCAGTTGTATACTGTTTGTTTATGTACATTATTTTTTATAGCATGGCATTTTTATTTTCCTTGATTTTCCATTTTCCACCTTCGTAGCCTACTGCTGTTTTTTTCACTTATCTACAGTGTAGCTCATACAAAACTAAGATACTCATCTTTATTAGGTGTTGAATTAAAATCCGCGTTACGGGCAATATCTGAATAATGTCCACCATTCAATTATCTTAATCGGGTATAGCTTCATTTTTTACATAGAATGCGACGTGTTCTGCTTTTGTGTGTCAATTTATATCATGTTACATAATTTAGCATAAGTCAGGGTATATACCCGAAGGGTGATATATAAATAGCAAGTTCAACATAGATCGCTTTCTTGAATGGAGGTTTCCATTCTTTGCAAGACTTGAGATAGAAGTAATTGAAGATATACTTTATCACCGTGAGTTTCTGCTTTTGAAAAACATTTAAAGGTCATTGTGTACTTCAAAAGCATAAACCGTCTAAAGGCAACAGTCACACAAGGCATTCCTAAAATCAATCTTGCAACACTAGCAAGTGCAGGCTGTGGCTATTGTGAACGTTTTTAAATATCACTATTCGCGTATATAACCTGACATTTGCCTCATCTTTTAGACATCATGAGAATGCAAGGTTTTAATAGGCAAAATAAGTAGCCAGTTTGACGAAGTAAGTGTATTCGTACTTGTTTCTACAATAAGTCCCTCGTTAGCTGTATTTATTTCAATCTGTCTGCTGTGTGTGGATATTAAGAGGCAAGCTGGAATATGTCAGTATATGAAACACTTAAAACCTTATAGTTACAAAATATTTCATCAGCTGCTTTGAATAAATCACATATTTTAAAAAGAACTTTTTTTTTTCGTAACATGTGTCATACAATTTGAGTAGATTCTATATGATATAAACTAAGCTATACGCTGTGACATAGAAGAACCTGTAAAAATAGTCTAGTAATTAATGATAACTGATTTTCAGATTACGAAACATGCCATCCCTAAGTCTTTTTATATATTTAACTCTTATTTCAGCAATTTATTTTCGGTTTGTTTGGGTTTTTAAAAAGAAAAATAGAAAGAAAGAACGGAGAATTGTGTGTTTTATTAACCTAATAGAATGATAACCGTTATCTGTAGTGATATCAGGAAAGATATACTTATTTGTTATCAACAGCCCGAGGTTTTGCCAGCACACTTTCAATTCATTCAGCGTAGTGTAAAGATACTAATATATATATATATATATATATATATATATATATAATATATTTCATTTACTAACAATTAGAATATTTGTGTGACGTTCATATTAGTGTAGTTTTTTTTAACATTTAAACAATCTACCTCATTTCTTGCTTAATTGTGTGAGTCTGTTTATCTTTTTATCATGTTTTTTATCCTCTCTTTTTATTCCCTAACCATTTCAAACCATACAAAGCAATCACATTATTTAATATCGTCTCTCTATTTTTTTCTGACAAGACCGTCCTTATTGGTGGGTTGAAAAGGTAATAGTATTCCCATATGTCCTTGGTATGAGTGTGTAATTAACCATTTCAGGCCTCCTTTACTATGAAAAAAACAAAAAAATGAAACCTCATTGCTACCTTCTCAATTTTTCTTTGTATTTTGTATTGGTTTCACTGAGTTGCTATAATTATATTGTTTTTTTTTAGAAAAAGAAAACAGCTATATTTTTATATATGAAACTAACTATTTGTATAAATTCATTGACAGGCCGATCAAAAAACCAAGTTTATACAGCATGAATGAAAATTTATTTATACAATATTCATGAGCACAAGAAATATATTTATATATATACTTTCTTTATAAACGTTTAGTAATATCATTACAGAAAGATAAAACTTAGTAATATTTATATATATATATAAGTTTTAACTAATTACTGTTAGTAGGGAATTAATTGCTACGAAACAACATATTACCAATGGACTCTTAATCATGGGTTTATTTTACATGTTAAAACATTTTTTAAAAAGAACATATACATTGATGTTGTGTGCTTAATGATGTATTGTAGTCATCTGCAGTCGGATTCAAGTTGTGTATTTATTTAATACTTGAAGGTAGAAAGTTAGTATTATAGTTGCTAAATAACTTTATTGGAACTTCTAAGTTCTGATTATTATTGTATAGTGGAGACATAGCACTTACATAAAGCGTAAGCATATAAAATAATATTTGTAAAAGAGACAATAAATCGTAAACATAATTTTAAACGTATTTATTTGATAAATGAATGAGTCGTCGTTACAGCATCTTAATTGATTTAATAATTTTACAGAAGATGGTGCATGTTGCTATCTAAAGCTGTTACTTTACATATACTACTAAGCATAACTTATAGAACTAGCAAAATAGGTTCCTATTTAGTGTACTCTGTTCGGGTTCGATCTTTGTGAAACATAACCATACCTGAAAACTGGGGGAAGAGGTGCGATTAAAAAAAGAAAACGTATACACATGTGTTTCATAAGTATGAACTAGCGCATTTCTGAGGGATTTCAAACCCCTTACAGCCATCTCTTAAGAGTCTGACATAAAAAAAAAAAAAAAAAAAAAAAAAAAAAAACTTTGTTTGTTTTTCATAAGTGAAAGGAGATAATGAAATGCCACTTACCACAATCATAGATAATGTTATTCTACAACAGAAAATATGAACCTGAAGAATTTTCAGTGTTGCCACATTAACATTTCCCCCCAAAATCTAAGTTAAGGCAGCAACTAGAGGAACGAACTCAACTGCATTTGATTACGTGTCATGTTGTTTTGGTGTCCTGTGAACTACTTTTTTAAATAACATTATCATTTAATTTTAATAATTGTATGTTAAAACTATTTTGTTTATTACAAAGTAAATACAAAATGTAGTTCACAGGATTCTAATACATAATCAAATGCAGTTGAGTTCGTTTCTCTAGTCACTGCCTTAACTTAGATTTTGGGGAAAATTTTATTCTAGCAACAATGTAATTTCTATGGATGGCAACACTGAAAATTCTTCAGGTTCATATTGTGTGTTGTAGAATAACATTAGCTATGATTGTGGCAAGCTGCATTTCATTATCTCCTTTCTTATGAAAAACAACCAAAAGAAAAAAGGTAAATTTTGTATTATTTTTAGTATATCAAGCTTTTAAGTACGGCCTTGCTGTGGAAGCCACCTGTGGGATTAGTCTTCAGGGTATAATTATGATAGTGAAACTAAATGTGCAAATGATAAAAATTTCTTCATGAAAGTATGAAAGAAATAGAAGTAATTACCTATATAATATTCAGTAACGTACGACCACACTTTATCTGTAGTATTATTCTACCTTCTTCAAGCACATGACGTTCACGAGTTGTTCAAGACTCGAAAGCTAAAACTTTATCGTGTTGTTATAGATAATTGTCACGTAAGTACTTCTGTTAAGTTAGATAACACAACGGATCCAAGTATCAACAGTTACGTAAGAGCTTAATGGGAGTGATGGCCATATATTTCATATCCTGTTTACCTTCTGATCATTTTAGGCCACTATGGATCCATATATTGCAAAATCTAACACACAAGTGAAAACAATTCTTTAATGAGGTTATATTTGAATTTTGTGGACAGATCACAAATGTTACAGTCAATTGGTGGGCAGTACTTTATTATTATAATATCCTCACTCTTCATTAATATTTTCGTCTACTTATTTTCATTTGACAGAAAAGTTATATCTCAAAATTAATATTTATCTTAAGTCAAATTACTATTTCTGTATAACAGATAAACATCTTTTTAAAAAATAATAACAAATGTCCGTCCTTCGTTATGGTTGGAAATATCATGGAACCATACCAGAACTAAATACATAGAAACAGTACTATTGTGAGAGATTAATAATTATTGTAAGAAAGAAAATAAGAACAGTGTATTAGTTTCCATTAGGTTATCGTAACAGATAACTAGCGTAGCCGCTAACGCTCTCACCTTCGGTACGAGCGGTCCCGGATTCGATTCCCGGTGGGGGCACTTGGTTGAAAAAAGTGTAAAAAGCTTTTTCAGGTCAACCATCCTGAATGGGGTTTTCTTGGGTTTTCCTCATTTACACCAGGCAAATGCCGGGATGGTACACTCATGACCAAAATGATTGTCGCATATCTATAACTGTCTTCTTGTAAGAATATAATTTGATAATGATTTTGCAGGATATTTTTATTACTGATACTATGTGTACAATCAGGAAATAAATATTTGTGGTAAATTTCATAGAAAAAGAATTATAAATTCGAAAATTAGAATGAGTAAAACAAAATATTGCTAAATGGACAAGAACGTTTTATTGTTTTTATTTACTGCTCCTTTGACATGAAATTTGCCACATGCCGATTACACACATATATGTCTTTGCCGATTATACACATACTAACATTATAAGAAATATCGAGGGAATTCGTTATCAAATTATATTCCTACAACAACATATTTATAGATATGTGACAATAATTTTGGACATGAGTGTACCTAACATACATGTCTCAGGCCGCTTCCTTCTCTTTCCTCAAATAGTGTGCTCGCCGAGTCACGTCATCTTTCAAAACGTGACGAGCTAACATGGCCATAGATGCCGAAAGCCCAGAATTCTAAATCCTAAATCCGTAATAGATAACTGTTTTGGCTTCAGTACGCTTATGATAATCTGTGGATAGTTCTTATTTGCACCGATGTATACCCACTTAAACTTCACAGCATCGTGCAAGATAATCTCAGTTGGGAAAGTTGATAATATAAGTGTATTTTTTACACTTCAAGAAAATCAGTTGAGGTGACTAACTGGATAGACAAAGAAGAAAAAAATATCCTCTTAAGCAAATTTGATTTTGAAGTAAAGAAATGAAAACTATAAGACCTTAACTTATTCTGAGAACTCAGTATAATTAAAATCATTAACTTTGCTTTATTCTAGATCTTGAACTGAATACATTCCGAAGGATTATAATTAACAAACTTATATGCTGAGCGAATTTAGACTGCGTTTGTCATTGTTTTAGTATCTAGTACCGGTACTTACTATAGGATATTTCGAAATTCCTATTTCAAGGTTTGGAAACCTTTTCCACTGAAGAAAGTGAGTCAAAAATTTGAAGTGAACTGCATTTCTCGCCAACGTAAGAAAACAAATTTAACAAATTTTAAGATTGCAAAGAGCAAACAGTAATGGCTGTCGAGAAAAGCGTCTAGAAAAGTTCAGTCAATAATATGTAGTTCACCTCATTAGAAATAATAGGCAAGAAAGTTTTTTTTATTATTGGAAAGATAATTGGAAATTCTCTGTTATTCTTTAAAAAGTTCTACAAGATTCTAAATTGTTTAATAACTTCCTATAAAATGTTCTAATTATTAGCTTTTGCGGAACATAGCGCTAACTAAAGTTAGTTTCCGACATAGCTCGAAATTCACATCTCAGAAGCGAAGCGATTACGTTTGTTCGTCACGTTCAATATTTGGGTTATTTTCGTGAATAAAATCACCTGTTTAAGTGTTGTTCTAGCTATTCTGGAACGTTGTGTAAAAAAAAATAAACATGTATACATATATATATGAAATACAACAATGAAAAATGTTTAAAAAATATTCAGTATTATAGGTAGTTTTCACGTGTACAATAATATTTATTTGATTTCATAGTGCCAAAGGAATAAACCCACGCAAAATGAATGTAATTCTGCTTAATCAATATTCAAAATATACAGACATTTCAGCCCTTGTATTGAGAGTCCATTGCTTTCTATAATTGTCAATATAACAATTTTCAAATATATTCTTGAATTTTTTTTTAAATTTTGTTAATTAGGATTGTAATTTTTTTTTCGTGTATAGATGTAGAAACTTTTAATAATAATAATCATAAAAATAATAATAATATAAAAATTTAGGCATTGACAGGAATATTAGATACTAGTTACATGATGAAAGTAAAAATATTTTCATGTTACTCTTTAGTTTGTATTTGTTTTTCTTTCCTCGTTACCAAAAAAGCAGAGTATTTTTTTTTATTACAGGTGTTGTAGTGTTTCTTCAAGGTTTTATTTATCTATCTATATATAAATACATATATGCATTCATACATAAGTGTGCATATATAATTATCTTTGTTGTTGTTGTTTCGTTATGTAATTTATTGCACTTTATGATGTTGCATAGGTCCGAATCACCAAAGTCTAAAAAAAGAAGCAAAGATAAGAGAAAAGATAAAGATAAGCATAGCAGGCACCGAAGATCGTCTTCTGAATCTGGCTCGTCTTCTTCAGTGACTTCCGCGTCCAATGATAGCAGGTGAGACACTCTTTTGTTTTAAATCACTAACTGCTACAAATTTACATTTTGGTACGCCATTGTAAATCGTATGAATTTTTTATTCTCTCAGCTCTCTCGTGTTTTTTTTTTTTTTTTTTTTTTCAACCAACCATTAAATATCCGACTATGTGGGACCCTTCTTTGTTTAATATCAATGCTAAAATTGAATTAAGTTAGGTTTCACACCTTGAAATTACATCGGAATAAGTTCGAATTTAACAAGTCGTTTTTAAATTGAGGTGTACTATGAAAAAATATTTTTGTTCGTTGAAAAGAAATTTTTAAGAAATTGCATCATTGTTGCAGATCAAATGACCCACAGAGTAGTTCTAGAATGTCTTAAGTAATATGGCTCCATTATGCCTCAGTGCCAAAGCGTAAAGCTGTTTTTGGAGAGTAGTATCACAAGGTTAATCCTAGATAGAGCTACATTAGTTTTTTTACGCATGTTTGTGTATTATTATGTATGTTTTGTCATTCATACATTTTTTTGAAGATTAGATATATATATATATATATATATATATATATATATATATATATATATATATATATATATATATATATATATAAGTTTTTGAACACCCCGGAATTTTGTAAGCGTCTATTGTGAAGATATTAATTTGACAAGAGAACTTTACCAGACTTCATCAAAGGTAATCCTGCCTAAAGCATAGAATTTGACAACAGTTGAATCGAGGTCTGCGTAGGAGGTACTGCAGATGATACATCAAATTATAATTCTTAAAACTAAAGCCAAAAAAGGACATTATCTGTAGATATTACATAAAATAAACAAAACTATGTAAGGTGAGGCAAAATATTAGTTTTGTTTGGAAAGTGTAGGCATAGAGGGGTAATGCAGTGAAAAAAATTTAAAGAAAAAGTAGATTTTTCAAATTTTGAAGTTCTTTATAGCTTGGTAACATGCTAACGTTTAAAACGCAAAAATACCAGTCTTTGAAAAGTGTTTACGACAGTCATCCTTTCCTTGCCAGCTGTTGCTTAGTGGAAGCATGTGTGTAATACTCGTTACTATTTCAACGAGTAACAATGGAGCATACGAAACCATCATAAACACTTTTCAAAGCATGTCATTTTTTGTGTTTTAAACGTTAGATATCAACAAGCTATAAAGAACTGCAAAATCTGGAAAACTACTTTTTCTTTAAAATTTCTGGCATTGCATTCACCCTCAATGACTACACTTTCCAAACAAAACTAATATCTTCCTTCAGCTTCCACACTTTTGTTTCTACTATCCAATATCTATGTCACATTGTCTTTTTTGGTTTCAATTTTAAGAATTATAATTTGACATATCATCTGCAGTACGTCTCAGACTTCAATTCAATTTTTTTTTTCTCCCTATAGGAAGGAGTACCTCTGATACACAGCAGCAAAGGTCTCTTGCCAAAATAGTTCGGTCACAGTAGATGCTTCCAGGATGTTCGAAAACTTTTGAGGAGTAGTGTGTACATATTAGTTGCATTGAAACAAGGAGCGGAAAGGGATAGCTATATGGGAGATGGGGGGGCCATAAAAAATACATTGTATTTAACAATATTGTTCTTGCCATGAATAAATAGGTACTTATTTTAACGTTCTTCCTATTTTTATAACATCTGTCGCAACTAAGAGAACAGATATTATAAAACTACAAATGTTTAGGAAATAGCGGTTACTTAACTTAACTAATATATAGTCTGTAAATTTTTTTGTTTTGGTTTGGAAAACCTGGAAGAATCAGGCAATTTAATTTGTCTGAAATAGTAGACATCGTGAGCTATGTAGAGAGCAAACCTCATATACTTATTCTATCATAGTCATTCGTATGCATATTTTATCGTCTCTTCTAGCGTGATGATCACAGATATGAAAAGTCGAACTGTAGATGGCAGCTCTAGTTTGGTTTAAGTTAAGAAATAAACAAACGAATGAATTAAGATTATATCAGGTAGTCTAAAAAGTAGTGAGACTTCTGCGCACGAGCGGCATTAATGTCCCAGATCTCAGGGTATATAAGTTGCAGCGGGTCAAGCCTATCATTTAACACCTGAGAGTTGTAAAAGATGTGCAAAAATTGCTGGAATTCTTGTGATCAGATATAAGATATTGCGTCGTGAAGGTGAGTGAGCTTTCCGCGCTACGTTTTACAGTTTTATTTCGGTAAAAGCGCAAATGCTACACAGGCATGTGAAGAAATTTGTACTGTGTATGGGTAAGATATGTTATCAGAAGCAACAGCCAAAAGATAGTTTAGTTGCTTTCATTCTGGAAATTTCGATGTAGAAGATGCTCCTCGCAGTACGGATAATTTGATCTTCAAGCGTGTACGCGTCACAAAATGAAATGCGGATAGTTAAATCTAAATGCGTACGCGCCACCGAATGTAATATGGTTAATTTGATTCAAATATGTACGCGTCACAAAATGTAATACGGATAGTTAAAATCCAAATGCGTACGTGTCACCGAGTGTAATAAGGTTAATTTGATTCAAATATGTACGCGTCACAAAATGTAATACGGATAGTTAAATCCAAATGTGTACGCGCCACCGAATGTAATATGGTTAATTTGATGCAAGTGTGTACGCTTCACCACATGTAATGCAGATAGTTAAATCCAAATGTGTATACGCCACTGAATGTAATATGGTTAATTAGATCGAAGTGGTACGCATCACCGAATACAATACGGATAGTTAAATCCAAATGTATGTCCGTCAACGAGTGTAATTCGAATAATTTGAGATGTGTATACTTCACCGAATATGGTGCATATAGTTAAATCAAGACGTATTAAGATGATTGTTACGGAGGTCGCACAAATAATGCACACAGGTACTGTAGAAATAATAATGGGCAAGTAGAAACTGGGAAGACAATATGAAGCACCATCTGAGCGAATAACAATCTTGCCTAAATTGGATTGATCCAAGGCAAAATATTAGAAGTTATCCTGTTCTTTTCGGCAGCAACGTTGTACGTGTTGGCAATGATCGGAGGATGACCGCAGCGCAGTGCTGTTAGTTATGGAGTATTAGGAGGAACTCTGTACTACGTGAGGAGCAGTAGTATGGCAGTGTGCAGTGAACTGAGTAGATGGTGATAGTGTAAAATGGGCGACCTCTCTGATCTCCCGAGATGGCAGATTATTGGTGCACGGCTATATGCTACGAGCGTAACGAAAATGGAAAGTGTGTTGGCGAGAAACAGTGTCCAAGGTGATGATGATGGCCTACAAATTCACGGCAAAACCACATCGGCGAAAACGAGTAGTAGTTGGAAGAAAATCCTGAGTGGCAGGTCCTGCCAAGGATTGTCACTCAAAACTGTTGCGTGACTACGGTGTAAGTGACGGAAGAACTCAAGTTGCACAGCCTGTGTCGACAATCACAGTCCGTCACGAGATACATGATATGGACGTACGAGATCGGGTTGCACGGGTGCAACCGCTTAATAGGGAACCACCACACTTTAGCATGACACCAAATGATGCCGCAAATATGCAGCACGGACCGCTGATGACTGGAAACGTGTGGTGAGATCGATGAGTGACCGTTCACCTTATTTCAAACAATTTTATGTGTGGCGGACGCTCAAAGAAGCATATAATCTGTAGTGTTTCCTGCCAACCATGAAACATGGTGGTGGTTCTGTGTTACTTGCCACTCCCGTCACTGCCCGTAATTTTGTCTCCACGTTAGGAGATCGTGTATATGACGCCATATTTCAAGATGGTAATTCGCCCATTCGCACAGGTGAAGGTGTTGCGGCGTGGTTTGATGGACATCGGGATGAAGTTAGACACTTCCCATGACCTACTCGATCCGCAAACCTGAATATAATTGTACATCTGTGAATGCGGCGCAGATTTCCGCTTCCATCCTCTCACGAAACTGAATGATACACTCCACGTGGAATGATATAATTCTCCATTTCATATCACTCTTGACCTTTATGGCTCCATGCCATGTCATATCAGAGATTTTCTGAGGGCAAAAGTTACAACTTTTTTTTTTAGGTATTTTCGCTAAATAACTATACAGGGTGTTTCAAAAATACTGACCTGATTTTAAAAGTCTATATGTATTGATAAAAACACTACAAAAATGGGATAAATTGCAAAATACTCATAAAATCTTCAAATTTTAGCTATGCTAGCTATTACAAATGTGTCCACCGCCAGCAGCACGAACATCTAGACGATAAACTCATCATTGCATTTTAAGTGCGAAGTCCACCTGGACTCATACCTTTATACAAGCATCCTGCCTCTTCAAATTGGTGATACCAACAACGAATGTTTTTGGGTGCAGGGGGATCAATGCCAAAACGGCAACGAAAAGCATGCTGGACCGAAATCACTGACTCAGTCTTTGCAAGCTGCAGCACACAAAACGCCTCCTGTTGAGCAGACGCCATCTTACTTCTGACTGACTGTAAACTGAAAAGACGCATTTAGTGACAACTAACGGCGTTTTGTGAAGATCTAGGCTATGATCATTCAAACAACATTCATTTCTTGCCGGCACGTCCCATGTTCCGTAGTTATTACCGTCTAAAATCAGGTCATTCTTTTTGAAACATTATTATATGTATATAAAATACAGGGTGTCTGAAAAGTCCCCTGACATAGGGTAACTCTGTTATTATCAGAGTTACAACAAAATGTAAGAGGGGAAACTGTCTCCAAATATAATATTTTCAATCTAAAAGTGAAGTAATTATTTAAATCGGACGAGCAGTTTGGGCTGCACACTCTTTATGCATCCAATGTCAAATGAAGATGCAATGTTGCCATTTACCAGGACCCACAACATAATTGTCATTTGTCTGGACCCACAACATAAGTGAATGAAGTTGCTGTCTTTTGCGCTAACGTGTCGATAGCCAGCCCCCATTTTAAACATGCGCCCATTCACCATACTGTTTCAAAATTTGTCCACCTCCCGGTAAATATTAACGTTTTATTTTCATTTAACATTGGATGCATAAAGAATGTACAGCCCAAACGGCTCGTCCGATTAAAAAAAAAAAAAAAAAAAAAATCCTTCACTTTAGATTGAAAACATATTTGGAGACGGTTTCCTATCTTACAGTTTGTTGTAACTCTGATAATAACAAAGACTTTTGACACACTCTCTAGGTATTTGAAACACAAGGAATTTAAGATAGTCCTTCACTAATATAGTTGCACGTAATAGATACTGTATCAGATTTGTTACAGTATTGCGATCTTCATCTAATGAAATTAATCGAATTATCATGTTGGTTCCCAGTAGCATGCGAAAATACTTTTAAATTTCTGTGGTGTCAGGGTGTTAAAGAATTAATTGAAGCACGGTACCACTCAGTAATCAATATAAGTTTAATTTTAAAATTTACAATATTGACTTTTTGAGTTATGTTTGCTACTGAAAAATCAGACAAGTAAGATTATATAAAAGAAAAATATTTAAAAAAGTTGTACTAGAGAGTTTAGACAGCATAAAACCGGTAATTTTTGTTCTTCTTATGAGAAGAATCTTCTATGTAATTACTATGGAAAGTAAAGTCAGTGAAAAAGCGCCATAAAAAAATCCATTTAAAATGTTAAAACCTTCTTTGAGTAAGCATTGTAATATTTAAAGCCAAAACAATAGTTCATATTTTTTAATTTTTCCTGTACGACATGTCATTCACGTATACTGTGGCAGCAAAAATTTTATTGCAAGAATTCTTAATGCAGAGGAGGTAGTTGGACACTTGTTCGTTTGACACAGTTCTAGTGTGTGTTCTAGGAAGTATTATCAGAAATTTTTCTTATTTTCTAAAAAAATTAAACACAGTTAGTGGCTTTTCTCTAAGGAAAATTGAACCCAAACTATGCGTAGTAATTGGTAATTGAGGTATGAAACACGTTGTAATATATATCAACAACTAACCTGTATAATGTTCTTTTTTAATGAATTTTTAGCCGATACGTCCAGTACTTCCCACAAGTACTCTTCTTCGGGGCTAAAGCTTAAGAATATCATCAATGCTGTAGTTCATATGTTTATATTATATCAAACAATGGTGTGAAAATATGTACAAACTTAATATTATAGTAATTGGTGCACTAACCCTAAATGCCACCTATTCTTAATTTTTTTTAATATGTACTAGCTGAACCTACGCTTTCTACATAGCGCATCATTCACATATGAGCGTGGATCTCCTTTCATTCTTCACATTTGTACATGATCATTTACAGACACAAGTGGAGGACGTCTCTGATACAAATCGGCAAGGCGTATCATAATGGGGAAATTTTTGCTATTATTTTTTCAATATCCGGTTGGAGTGTCTAATTCATGTATGATCAGTGTTTTTCTTTCTTGCATGCAATATGTAATAAGCAAATACATTACACACACAGTTAATTATAATGTCAGTGATATATGGTGTTCATTGGGCAAAACACTCCAAACAATAAAGATTCTTCTTAGACTGGAGAAATGGCTATCCGTCGTTTTTCATTATCATTTGGGCATAAAACAAACGCCTGAGAGGTATACTTTAGCCGTATACAATTATGTGGTGTTGGAATGCATAGCTTGTACAATATGATGCTTTACTTTTTAAAAATTGCAATGCTTCCAGTGTACTTCTAAAAAATATAATAAAGAAATAACGGCCCTTCTTAAAAATGTTCAATTAAAACCGAACAATCTACACAGAATTTGCAATCGATCAGTGAAAACGGCATCTTTCTAGAACCTATGGTTCCCGAGAACTCACTGTCGAAAGGATTGGCCCCAAACATATAAACCTAGAATTTTAATATGTAGATAATGCACTAACTCTAAATGCCCTTATTCTAATATCTAGTCCTTTGATCTTTTGCGTTCCATGTCTTTCAACCTTCTGTAAGTTTTTTCTTTTCTTTTCTTTCTTTTTACGGAGGGTTTGGAAGACTAATGAAATGCAGAAAATCACAGGACTAGGAAATATATATATATATATTGAATAAGTGGCATTTAGGGTTAGTCCACTATTATAATATTAAGAGTTCGTATATATTTTTACACCACTGTTTTTTTTACAAGGTAAACGTGTGAATATGACATTGAGGATATTCTTAAGCCTTAGTCCAGAAGAATATCCATGGAGCGTACTAAAACGTACTGCATAAATTTCCTTAAAAAGGAACATTATATAGGTTAGTTTTTGATATATACACAATAAGTTGTTCAGAGCGGACCGTGGTATGCACTTGGTACTCCAGTTACCTTCTAAAGAGATCTAGAAAATTTCCTGATAATTGACGAAGAAATAGTCACTGTTGCACCTCAGTTTTGTCTCTCTCTTTCTGTGTGTATATTTCACATTTATGATATATATTTTGAAGTTACTCACACGAGGGTCACGAACATTAAATGAAAATTCACAATGCTCTTACAAGTTTTGTTACGCTATATTATTAACATACCTTACTCGTTGCTTAAGTAAACCAGAAAGACGCAGAGAAATGAGTCTGAATACGTGTGCCACCCAATATTTTTATCACTAAATAAGCCTAAAGTTTTAACTGTCAATTCAAATTGATAAGAATGTGCTAATTAAAATGAAACAAATAAAATGTATGAAGGGCTTCACAGGACGCTCCGCCACTGTCGTAGTTGCGAGTAGAGAACTTCTAGAACAAAAATGAGTGCTCATTTCTTAAATATGATTACATGTTACAAACAGTTTATGTAAATCTGTAACTTAGTTCAATGCATTTTGAAAGTGTTGTTTTCTTCTCTTTCTTAATTAAACTTGACATTAAAAGTAATAAAATACATTTAGTCTTTCTACATATACATAAGCACTGTGTAGTAAACAATGTATCTGTTGCGTATTAAATACTGTAAAAGTCAACAATAAATCTAGTAGACAAGTATTAACTTTATGAAAGTGATGAGCGAGAAAACCTTTAAAGTATTAAATATATATCAAGACAGACAAACTATGGAATACCGGTTGAAACAAAAGAAGCACAATTAAAGTTGTAAACTTGTAGTATCACTGAATAATGTAATTCTTTTTATTAATGACAATTTTCAATAAGTGTTGTAAAATAAGAACTGGTTTTATTGCCTATAGATAAAAATTAATTCGTAATTATGTCTTAGCGAGTTGCCAGTATTTTAGTTTGTCTTCCAGAACGTAAGATCAAATTATATTGTAGATTTTGTCGATTAATATTGCTACATTTTATAACTGTGCTTTGATCAAGTAATAAATGAAGATTTTATTTTTATAATAGTGCGTATTGTTAGTTTCAGATATCTCAAAGGTTAAACTCTGGATCAAAATGTGGTTACCATCAAAGCTTCGTAAAAGTTGCAGTTGAAAAGTTAATTTTTAACATAACGCTCTATAGAATATTTCATTCCCATCTAATTTATTCGTATATTTATTGTACATTTCGTGAATTTATTGTAGACAAGGCTAGACTGTAGCCGTGAGATGGAGAAGCATAAAGAGGCAGTGGCAATATATAAACAAGGCGAACCTGAAAGATACGTATTAACTCCGGGAGGTGATTCGTAACATCAAAAGAAGACAAATAGTCCTGTTGCATGTTGTCATGTTCCGCATTCGTGTACGCTGTGCATATCTTTCTATTCAAATCCAGTTGTCACTGTTCGGGTTTCGATTCCAAGTTGGTATCCCTGTCACTCGTACACGACGCAGAATTCGACAACATGCAACAACACTTTTTGTCTTCTTGTGATGTCAGGAATCACCTCCCGGAGTTTATGTACATCTTTCAGGTTCACCCTGTAAATAAATAAATGTTGAGGGTAAATTATAACATCATCTGTGCATAGTTTCTGTGTTTTGAAACGCAAGGAAGAGAACAAATTTGTTGATATTACGTGAATGGATACTTCTTTTCATTGTCACTGATAAGCCTTGTTTCGGGTCTAATTTAAGGTTGGAGATTGCGTCTAAACAATTCTTTCTGAAATTTTCTTAAGTACAAGGGCTAGATAGAAAAATAATGACAGTATTGTTAATTCGTACCTGGACGTGTGCCCAGTTGTTATATTCTTTCAGTGTAATTGCCTTCTATCCCTATTACCTTCTGCAACACGTGTGGAAGGCATCATACACCGTCAGCGCTGCTTTCCGCGAACTGGTTGTTTCATTTTGACAACAAGTCGTCACGAAGTCCATGAAAACATGGTTGTGCACTGCGCCCACGTGCTACTTCCATCTTGATCCACGCCGTTGTTGTCTTTCGTAACATATTGTTATGACGCTTCCATGTTCCTCCTCTATTTTACCACACTGCTGCTTTTGACTGAATAAGACACAGTCCTTACCACTCGTCACACTTTATCACCTTACATTCCCTTATCAGCTACGGAACTTTTGTAGTATTGAGACAGTCCTCTGACGTGAGAACAGCGTTTCCCTACTTTTTATCCAAACTATGTTCTTTGAAAATTTTTTGTCGTGAAATAGCCCTAAATCGACGTCCTTTTTTTTCTTTTTTTTTTCGTTTTTAGTTTTGGAGAAAACTAATCAGCTGACTAGGGTATACTTCGCCATTTCCACAAAAATATGATCAACTGAATCAAATGACCAGAAAGCCATAGGTTTACTGTAATAGGTTGAATGGTTATGAAGAATGATATTATACCATCTTATTTTATTTTTAGTATACAAATATGAATGCAAAAACCGAATAGTCACTTAAAAAAAAAAAAAAATACTATCAAGTAATTCTGATTTTTTTCTGCCGGTTGTCTAGCAATTCTGAAAGCTTGCTTAGTAAGCTGCGTTTTCATGGTATTCAACGTTCTTTGAAATATATTCTTTGGATTTCGGTTTTGCATAGAATATTGCGACCTTACGTTCACCCTTCAAACGTTTGATCAAATGCTGTACTGTACGGGGCTTTATACCTTTTTGCATACTGATATTTATTCTTTTAGTATATTCCTAAAGGTTAGTGGAAGACCATGGAAGCTTCTCAGTTGCAGCAAGTGACCTGCCAATAATGACAGAATATCTATGATGATTAGTCTTTATACTTGCTCAACGTCTTAACGTTTTAACATCTTGTAAGACATACTAGTCGAAAAATAATCGCTCACAACACTTGCAATGCAACTAAGAAAAACAAAAACTCACAGAGGAAACACGCGTATAAACGCACGTGACGAGCGCTAGAAACAAAATGGCAGCATGTGAATGTACACAATTGAAGATCAAGCAAGCCATGACCACCAAACGACTATATATATATATATATATATATATATATATATATATATATATATATATATAGCGAATTCTCTTATGAAATTAGAGAGGGTGCTATGTCAAATCTTAAAACTTCTGTGAACTATTAAACATATGAAGCGGTATGCATAGTAAAGCTCTAATTACTTTAAATAAACACACGAAGTTTTGACAGAGCTGATTCATTAATGGTATTTGCAGTTGCCGTTGACTCAGTTAAGATTAGGAATTAGATTTTTGGGCTTTGGGCATCTTTGGCCATGTTAGCTGGTCACGTGTGAGGGATAACATCCCTCGACGATCACTGTCTGGGCAATCGGGGAAGGAAGGAAGTGGCCTGGGACCATTATATGAGGTACCATCTGGGCATTTGCCTGGTGTGAAAGAGGAAAATCGCGCACAGCATGACTGGCCTGAGAAAGCTTTTTTTTTACTCTTTCGTCCGAATATCCCCATCGGGAATCAAACCCGGGACCACTCGCACCAAAGACGAGAGCATTAGCGACTGCAATACGTAGGACCACACCATTGATTCAATTCTAGTATCAACTTTAGAGTACCTGAACACCCTGCAAATAAATTACGGTAGTCGAGAAATCTTGAATATTTTGAGCACAACCGTGAACGGTAATTGAAACTAAGTCATGAATAACGGTGGTACTAAGTTATCCAGTGAAGGTAGTTGCTTTTGCTAGCTTGTAGTTATATTTAAATCATTGACGAAGAACGAAATAAGGCGGGAAAATTGTATAACTGTTCTTAAATTCATGCCATTTTATTTTTCAAAATAATAGTAAAACAAAATGTAGTATTAAAATTTGGAGAATACAGGGATTTTTAACTTAGAAAATATTACAAAATATAGTGGCAAGATATTTCATAGAGTATATTTGTAAAGAAAGTAGTACAAAATACAGTGGCAAGAGGTTTCGTAGAGCATGTTTATAACTGAGAAATAAAGTAAATTAAAATCGTGTTAGGACGCCATAAGGTTACCAAGGATGGCGTTTTTCAGTTGTAAATATCATGACGGAAAAATCTACCACTATATATATATATATACAGGGGATAGAAAAAATCTAAAAACACTTCATACAGGACACGTAAGTTTGGCCCTCCGCTGTACAACACGTGTTGCGGTTGCCGATCGTTTTTTATTTTCAATGTCATGTGAACCTTCCTCTTCCGTCAGCAGTAACCCATTCACCTGTGAGTGTCGTGGTGTGAGTGAAAGTGGTGCGGTAAAATGGGCGACCTGACAGATTTCCAAAGAGGCATGATCGTTGGTGCCCGTCTGGTTGGAGCTTCAGTGACAACAGTGGCGAACATTGTGAGGGTATCGAAAGGCACTGTGTCCAATGTCACGAGGGCGTACACAATTCATGGGCAAACGACGTCTGCAAAGCACAACAATGGCCGAAAGACAATCCTGTCAGATAGGGACCGGAGGGCATTAAAACGGATTGTAGCAGCTAAAAAGAAGACCACTGCAATGAAAATTACGTCTGAACTCAATTCCGGCCTACAGAACCCGGTTTCATCGAAAACAGTGCGACGGAAACTTCATAAAATGAAAATTCATGGCAGGGCCGCTATCGCCAAACCCCTGGTCACAGCAGTAAATGCGAAGAGGCGTATCCAGTGGAGCAAGGACCATAAGGCGTGGACTCGAGCAGTGGAAACACGTAATGTGGTCCGATGAATCGATCTTCACCTTGTTTCCAACAACCGGTCGTATTTACGTATGGAGAACACCGTCGGACGCCTATGATACTGACTGTCTGCTCCCAACTGTAAAGCATGGGAGTGGTTCTGTTACAGTATGGGCAGTGATATTGCGGTTTTCTACAGGTCCCATCATAGCCCTGCATGGAATGATGAATGCTAAGGCGTATGAGGTCATTTTGGGGGACCAAGTTCTACCCATGGCCCAAATATTGTTCCGTGATGGTTATGGCATCTACCAAGATGATTTGGCACCCTGCCACGCTGCAAAAACTGTGAAATCATGGTTTGAGGAACATGACCAGGAGCTATCACACCTGTCCTGGGACCCACAATCACCAGATCTGAACATCATTAAGCCATTGTGGTCTGAGTTAGAAAGGCGTGTTCGGTCTCATTACCCTTCACCAGGATCCCTTAAGGAACCGGAGCATATTTTGGAGGAACAGTGGTACAAAATTCCTCACACCACGATTCAGGAGCTGTATACGTCCATTCCACGTCGGATCCAAGCTGTTTTGGAGCAAAAGGAGGCCCTACACCATACTAGGTATGATTTTCCCACTTTAGCAAACGGTTTAGATTTTTTGTGCAACCCCTGTATATATCACAAGTTGCACAAGTTTTAATGCCCTCCGATTCTTCACAAGTTGTGGTACAACGTTTCGAATGTGATTTTGCTCACAATGTGAAAAACGTCGAAGTTAACTTCGTTTCTATGTAACAAGCTTCGTAATATGACAAAAAAATAATTTTGGAGATTATATGGCACAAATAGTATTGTGCTCGATACACCATGGAAAATTTCGAAGAAAGTCACGTTTGATTTAGTCAGCAGTATCTAATTTTAAAGTAAAAAGTTTCCGATATTGATGTAGCTTGGCTAGGGAGCTTACTGTACTTCGTATGAAAAATTTCTTCTGCAGTGTTTCTGAGATCCTTGTTAGAGCCTCTGTATTTCAAGTGTGCCTCAGCTAGCACTGCTGTTGATTGTTTTCCCGTACTCCTCTCGAAAGAGGGATTCTTCACAGGGACAGAGATTCTTCAATGGTTGGATACGAAAAGGTTGCCACATTGAATTACTTCACGGGCTTCGCTGTGAACTGTTACGTTAGCCATTATAAGTAGTCTACGATCTTCACTCGTCAAGACCAAAAGACTGAATGACAAATTGGCAACACAGCGGAAGCGATTCACTTCTTTCTCCAAAGCAAAGGGAAGGTTTCCTTCAGTCTGATTTAAATCAAATTCCAAAATAAATTAATTTAAAGTGAAAATAAGTAAAATCCCGTTTCTATTACCGGGTGTTCAGAAAGTAACTCTGCAATGCCATCTTCAGATAGTAATAGGACATCTTCGGTGACCGCGTCATCTCTCGAGGACTCTGGTCTCCGCGTTCACCCGACTTTACTCCATTGGATTATTTTCTATAGGGTACGTTGAAGGGAAAGGCCTATGAAGGCAATCCGTACACCATACGAGAACTCCAAGCTTCACTGACACGTCACATTCGGAACATCACTCCCGATGTTCTGCACAACGTCTTCAAGAACATGCAGAAACGTGTGCAACTGTGTCTTCAAGTGCAGGGGGATCACTGCCAGCATCTCTTATAACTTCCATGACATTAAAGTTTAGCTTCGAGTTAATTTCAGTTACTTAAAGTGATTTATGGAAAATAAAATACGGCAAATTATGAACTGCATAGTTACTTTCTGAACACCTTGTATTATTTTGATTATAGAAGATAATAATCATAATACAATGAGACTCAAATGTATTTACAGCACAGTATGAAAACGAGTGTCATGCAGAAGACGATTAGGGAAAATCCCTTTTTGAACTGGTAACTCGGCAATTCTGCTTTCTTCTCTTCGTAACATAGGTTTTTAAATCGTTAACTATTCCAACGGGGAAATCACCATCGGCATTTAAAACGAAAATTCTTTTGTGTGCGCGTTGTTTGTTTATTCCCAGATAACAAGGACGTATTAGAGGGGTCCGATCCCCTATCCGAAACTTTAAAAAAACTTATATTTTATAACATTTTGGCGAAATTTATGTATTTTATATGTATTTCGTTCCGCAAGCTAGTACCGATTTTTTTTTTTTTTAAATATGCCCCTGCCAAATATGAGTAACTTTTAAAAAAAGTCGTGTTGATAAACGTTGCTGTATTTTTTCCTTAATGCTTAAAAAAACGTTGTTTGGGATTGAAATAGATTAACGATTGAGGATTAATTCAAAATTCAACCCCAATATTTTTACTTAAATGGCATAGTTAACATTTAATACTAATTCCTAATGTTTTTTCTTCAGTTCGCGACTTGTATTATAGGAGAAAGATTTTATTTAAACAAAAAACAAAAAAAAAAAAAAGATTTTTCCACCCTAGTTTCCGCCGGAAGAGGGAGACGGGGATGGGGCTGAAGTATATTTCACATATTTTCCGAGGGCAACTTGAAATAGCAAGACTATAGATACTATTGTTTAGTTCATGTATTTTTAGAAAATGATCCACACTGCATCTTGTGAACCCAATATTATTTGTACTATTTTGATCTCAAAAGTTTATTTTTCGATGTATCATGAAACTTGTGAACTCAAGAATGAAGCTTTCGTCCAGGGTTCAATTCCCATGGTAAAGCACAAAAATTTAATGATACAGTCATTCACTTTCATTAATCATCCGTCTCCTTTAGCCGAAAGGGCATAATCGTGGGACGTTAAACTAAAAACATAACACACAAAGAGTGAAAAGTGTTCGACTGGACCGGGACTCGATCCCGAGTCCTCCCGCATACCGTGCTGATGCATTAACCACTATGCCAGCCGGTCCGCCTCCCAGAACAGCCACCTTAAGGTGCTCGGTATAGGGACAGAGGATTGTCCAATCACAGCAGGGGTCTGTGGTACAATCCAAGTGGTCCGAGGTGGGAGCATCGACCTCAAGAGTTGCAAGGTGGGTGGCTGTTCTGGGAGGCGAACTGGGTGGCGTAGTCGTTAAACGCATCGGCATGGTATGCCGGAGGTCCCGGGTTCGAGTCCCCGTCCAATTGTCGCTTTTTCACTTTTTGTGTGGTATAGAATTCGCACCTATAGAGGATTGTGGTGTAAAAAAAAAAAGTTGTTTCCTCCTATCATTAGTATATATAAAAAAAATCTCATTTCATAACAAGAATGAACTAAAATCAACTTCCATTCACATAGGGTTATTGGTTTATTTTCATATATAGAATAACCTCCCAAACGTTCTATCACGAATTACGAAACAAACGTTACAACGTTTGGGAGGTTGTGCACAATTTTTAAAGTTGTTTCTTACCACTCGTATTTCATAGTACTTCCTTATGTTCTCAGGCGTTAAGTTTGAATTTCAATCATATTTTGAGAAGAAAGAAAAAAATCTTAATACCTCATCGTGTGACCAAACTCTTAACAAAGTATAAGTAATTTCAAGGTGATTGGAACATTTCTGAAAATACATTGAAAATCCGTGTTGTGATGGCCTAAAATACTGAGTGGATTAAATTTTAAGCTTTAACTCACATGTCAAGCTATCGTCATATATGTTATTTCAGTCTGATGGATTCTATAGTGGTACATACAGTATATGTGTGTAAAGGATCAATACAAAGGTTTAAAAAAAATAGACAAAGAAAAGAAAAAAGATGGTTAAATCGTTGCGACACTCTGTTAGGTATAACTAATTAGCATTTCTTTTGCCTCGCCTTTTTCACAGATAAACAAATTGAGTCATGTCTTAAGGTGAGTATAGAAAGTCTTATTTTTAAACAAAGGGAAAGGAAGGATAGCATAATTTGTTGGTATTTTGTGCCACTAACATCTACTATTCTTCTCACCCCGTAACCTGTGATGAGACTCGCATATTTGCTTTTGGGTATTTCTCGCATATTTGGTGGTGGCTTTGTATTCTGTATTATTACTACTACTATTATTATTATAACAATTACTACTACGCTGCTGCTTTTCCGTTGCTTGGTGATCTAACTGCAAAATCTATGCATTGCTTTGTACGGTTTGGTATTAGTATTGCAGAAATGTTTGTAGTATACCTAGAATTTGTAGCTAATTGAGTGGAGCTTATCAGGGTGAAAAGTCACATTAAAAGTAGTTGTTTCAAAAGAGAAGAGGGGGGGGGAGTGAAATTCATGCTATTTTATGATTTTCAAAAGCGAAGGGTGACATTAAAATTTGAAAACATAGTCTCTTTAAGAAAACAAAATAAAGTACTATGAGTTGATTGTTAAGAGTTTGAGACTTGCTATTTACAGCTGAGACGTATGACATAATAACTTTCATGACATTGTAACACGATCATGGACATCTGAGCAGAAAGTAACATGTCTAAAACTCATACCATTCTGTATGAAATACTTGCATGTTCTCCAGATGTTAATTTTGCCTTTTAAGAAAAGTGACAAAAAGGGAAGGAAGATGGCGCGACTTTCCGTGAATAACTGTTAGGGACAATGAAGTAGTTTTTCTCCTGTATCATTATACTTCAATTAAAATGCGCATATGACCACAAATAATAATAATAATGTAAATTCGATCTTCAGTGGTAGTTGGATTTATTTCTTCGCTCAAATATGATTCAGAGGTTCCTGGATCTTCTGTGAAATGCGTACTAGCAAAACCTGAGGGGAAAAAGATAGACACAACGTGGTTCTGACCGCTACACCTTCCTTTGTGATTAGATCATCGAAGTGTAGAGGTTTATCTGTAGAACACATCTACCTGTACTACACCGTACCTAAATTTTACACATTTCACGTAAATGTGTAAAATGTAAATTCATTTTTATAAGGCAGTTGAAACTAAGTAACCATGTAGTGGAGCTTCCAGAAACTCTACGAAATCAAAGCATCAGATTCTTCTTTAGAGTAAAGGAAAATATTTCCTCATATGAATCAATTAGAAACTCTGTAGTGCATATGCTTATCCTAATAAGTCAAAGAATCCACGGTTTACAAACAATATTGTATTCGATTTTACATTTGAGTAATTTACGTAAGACAGGATTGGCGAAGAAACTAAGTTACCTTGATCTTTTGCAGTCAACATTAACACTGCCATACTTTACCATGAGAGCTCCTCCGTAGCTAAGCGGTTAGCATACGCGCCTTTGGCGCGGGAGATCCTGGTTCGATTCCCGGCGGGAGCTCTTGTGGTTCGGATTCCACGTTAATCAGTAGGTCCACGTCTCATATAGCCTCGCTGCTGAACGGGACGTTAAACTCAAAATCAATTCAATTCAACTTTACCATGATGAGTAATTAAAGAAAGAGCAAGATAATAATATAACTTTGTCCGTGCCGAACCATGTAAATTGATATTACTTTCTCAACTTGTAAAGAAACTTAATCAGAGTAGAACTTGGATAAGGCGAAAACTTCCACTAAGGGGAAAATTCATCGGTTTCAACTAATATTATGACACAACCTTTGCTTGAGACTGTACTCTGTCAATAGGGTACAAAATTTTGACGACAATACTTGCCGTCACATATGAGTGACAAATAGATCGAAACACATGTTGCATTTATTCGTTAGGATTAAAAAAAAAAAAAAAGTGATTGAAACTGTGTACTGTGAGCAGCTTTTCGCGCTAGATAACGTCAAAATTATCATTAGGGGTTTGAACATTACTTGATTTTTTCGTTATTATCGTTTCCGAATGTGATTTAGAAATAAAGAGAGGTAATTCTTTGTGACTTTTCATCTAATGCTCTTTTCATATTCTTTGGTATTGTTTATAAAATACAAATCATATGCTGTGTGTATATATATATTGGTAAGGTTGAGAGAGCGAGAGAAGGTTAAAATGTGTATTACAATAAGTTATGTCGTAGAATTTAATCAAAGGTTTTTTTTTAAAAAAAATAAGTAAGTATTATGACAATTTATCTTCAAAAATTGGTGTTCTTTCTCTCTCTCTTAAATTGCTAATGATTTGTCAATAAATACGCATATTCTTTAAATGTGTAAGAATTTTGACTTTCTATGTATAGACATAAGAGGAAAAGTACGTATACAGGCGTGCGTCTTGAAAAAAAATATATCTTTATGTAGTAGAACTTCGAGTTTCGCATGAGAATAGAGATTGCTAACAGTCTTACTCTCGAACTGGACAGAATTAATATTTTGGCCAGAATTACACAACACAATGTTCGTTGTAAGTTAATATATTCAAAATTATTGCATAATCTTACAGTAATAAGGGTGGTGGAACGTGGTAATTTGATTGTTGTCTGAATTAAAAGCAAAAGAAAGAACTTTCAGCGTCATGAGAAATAGTCAAATGAAAAGTAGTTAGAAATGCAGTCTGTATGTTTGAGATATATGACTCATCATCCATTCCGCGAGTGATTTCTATTGGGTTGATGTGATATTTTCATTCCGTTCAGAGATAGCTGTATGTAGTAGCATTGATACAGGTAATATTTATGTAATTCACACTAAAATTGATTAAATCACAGGTTGCAGTATTATAATAACTCATATCTGTAATTGAGTTACTCGTATAATAAAATGCTACAAGATAATTTCAAATTTGAAAATACGGAAGATCTGGGTTCGATTTACAGTAGAAGTTTGTCTGAATCCAAATTCCATGGTTGTAGATCTTACATCTTATATAGCTCGGTGCTGAAAGGTGAAGGTACATTTCAAAGAAACATTGAAAAGAACAATAGTGACAGTGCCTATTTTCGCACATGGTAAGAAGTTTTTTTAAATATTACGTGAGTAAGGATCTTTCCTAGAGATTAGCAACCTAAATAAGGAATACCGGATTTCTAAACGTTACTGTTCACTTTGTTTGAAGTAAATTCTCTACGTGTTGTATAATTTACGCAAAGTGAAATAGCCGACATCTTTTGTCATCAAATTTCTTTCCTTTTTATGATGTCAGATAACAAGGAAAATATTGCGAGTAAATACTCAACATTTATCGAGAACAAATTTGTAAAGCCTAGAAGAAGAAGATAAAATCAAACGAAGAGATGGTATAACTATGGCCCCAAAATAAAAATTCTGATTCTTGAAGCGGAAACTTCAGATTTAGTCATTCCAGAATTTCGGAACCTTCGTGGGTCTAAAAGCCCGAAACGAGGAAATCCCAAATCAAAGCTTAACCTTTCTCGAGTAAAGTTTTTATTCTTCAAACCCGTAAGACTCTCTTACTGTATCTGGTTATATGACTTAACTGTAAAATATGTAACAAATTATTGTCCATTCATTCACTTTCCACTGTGCTTTTTCTAAGATGAAGTCGAGATGCTTCAACAGTATGAATGGATCTTTGATTTTGAGGTTAGCGTCCCTTTCAGCATCGATACTAGATGAGACGTGGACATAGAGCTTAACGTGGGATCCGAACTACAGGAGTTCTCGCCGGGAATCGAAACCGGGTGTCCCATACCAAAGGCGCGTGCACTTAACCGCTTAGCCACGAGGGAGCTCATGGATGGATGTGTTTCATTCTGGTAACTCGTACTTTTCAGATGATTTAGAAGTGAATTTTCAGTTCCTTCTAAGCATTCCATCGATGGAAAGTATAAATGAAAGTTTCAGAATATGGGTATGGAGATCTGCTAAATGGAACAAAATATGGAGAGGAGTTGTGCAGTAAATAGTGTTGAAAATGGTCACAAAAGAAAAGAAAAACTAGCTAGGACATTGTCTTACTACAGGTGTATACGTGTTTGTTTTGTTGAAGTTTGACGTCCCATTTCAACTCAAGGCTACGTAAGACGATGCCCTGCAGTTTAAGATGGAATCCGAACCACCTTAATGCGCGTTCAAATTTTAATGTTCTCCCTCTGGGAATCAAACTAAGTGCACGCGCTAACCATCAACCCAGCGGGTGGATTTCTTGTAAGCGATGCTATAGAAAGTATTATAGAAAGAGAAAAATGAAGGTGAAGAATGTTACAGTTGATGTATGATATAAAAGAGATTCTTATGTTTAAAAAAAACAAAGAGTTTGGGAATGTCTGTAGCGAGTGTGTTGAAGCTTCTCATTTTGCGGCAAAGTAGTTCGAAATTGGTAGGAAAATATATAATGTAATCCAGTCATTTCAAAGATCTATGGTACAAATGGGATTACACAGAATTTAAATCAAAATTAATAAATATCGTTTACCAAGTAAATTAAACTTCTGTTAGTGTCGAAGTGGATGTTCGAAATCTAAAATTGAAATAAAATAGTTCTAAAATTTATCAACATAGACATGCCTGTCATGTAGTATTAGTGTTGAATCTATAGTTCTTGGGGTCGCCGAGATGAACAGTGACACTTCTGATGCTGTTTAAATCCAAATTCTTCTCCGCATCTTGGGGGAGGGGGAATGGGAAATATATAAAACTGATCAAAAATAACCATATTAGTGTCGAATCCATAGTTTCCGGGGTCGCTGAGATGACCGGTGACACTTCCGATCCCGTTTAAAACCAAATTCAGCCCCGCAACTTGGGAGAGGGGGGCATAATAAAATGTTCGAAAATGACCAATATTAGTGTCGAATCCATGGTTTTCGGGGTCGCCGAGATGATCAGTGATCTTTCCGATGCCGTTTAAATCGATACCATTAAAAACGAAAACAGCATATTTCATGTGTACTAAACACGTGAGATACGGAGTTGTGTATTTAAATTTTCATTTCAACCCAGCGAAGCAGGTAATATATGCTAGTTTCATTATAAAAGTTTAAACCTACATATCGTAACTGCTTTTCGTACTTTTCCTCTCACAAATATTCTAAGTTTAAAGGCATAAGTATTTTCCTATTCTGAGAAATTATGTGTATTGGGCATGTTTATATTTTTCTAAGAAAATAAATAACTAAATACAAATAGTTAATAATGGGTATAATAATAAGAAAATTAGTAACAAATAAAATGTAATTCTTGGGTTTTTATATTGTTAAGTTATTGTTCGTTTGATCTCTTGAAAGAAACGTCTCTTTCACACAGCATTAACCTCAATGACACAAAACATCGCTTTCACACAGCATTAACCTCAAAAACAAAATACATCCGCTTTCACATAGCATTAACCTAAAAGACGTCTAAACGTCACAAGAAAATTTCGTGGGCCAAAATGAACTATTCATATTCTGTTTTTATTCATAGCATTGCATCAGCCGTTTTTTAGGGCCAAGTTGAAATAATTCCCATCTTTTCCGTTTACATCGGGAAGAAATAACAATGATGTCTAGAAATGCTACAATTGCGCAGCACAAACGCTAATGGCTCACCTTTTCTGGCTCGCTTATTTGTACATTAAATTACAGTTTTTAAGGATCCAAATAAGATAGAGAGCGGGTATTAATGTAATAATTATTTTAAATGTATTTACCTTTGAATACATAAAGAAAAAAGAAATTTTAAAATTATCAGCATTTGGCACAGAAAAATTTTCGGTCATTTAAGTTTGAGAAATTTAGAATTTTATCGCCGCTACCTGACTGCAGCATCACGGCAATGCGCCGAGTCTCACGTCTCTGTGCGTCCGTAAGTTCGTGGCACAGCCACTCTACAGTCCCGACCTTGCTCCGGCCGACTTCTGTTTACTCTCCAAGATCAAGAAAGCACTCAGAGGACGCCATTTTGACAGCACTGAGGCTATCCAAGCGGTTATGACTACAACTTTAAAGGAGATTTCCGTCTAGGCCTTTGAGGGGGCGTACAGGGCATGAGAGAGTCGGAAAAAAAATGTGTAGATGTTCATGACAGTACTTTGAAGAATATTAACCTTTTGTACAGATTTTCTTAATCGCAAGAGAGACTTTCTTCAGACAACACAATTAGGTTATTTTAGGTGGGAAACTAGAATTCTCGGTTAGAAATAATCATTTTTTCTGTGAGGATTTCTTGTGTCTTGGGTAGTGACAGTTGGCTGAAAAAATGGGTACTTTCCTCTATACGTCCTTTTATTAGTAAATTCGAAACGAATAAAACAATTCGTGTTTATAATTTCCTTTAGCGTAGAAGAGACTTCATTGTAGGTAAATAACTGAAAAACTGCACTGAAAACAGGCTATTTGTTCAAAGTTATTGAAAGAAGAACAAGTAGAAATATGCGTACTCTTTTGCTGGTTGTTCCACAGCCTGGGACAAAAGAAAATATATATTTGATGTATAGTTTGTATGTAAATTCTATTATTTCCTTCTCTGGATGACTGGATATGTTGTTATTACCTGAGATTTTTTCTTATGAATATCCATTCTCTCAATCTTCTGTGCTTGACAGAGACTTCTGTTCTTCGTAGCAAGGGTCAGTTTAAAAATCCATTCTTGATAGATTGATCACTTAAACTTATGTATATGCGTCGGGTTTCCTTCAGACCCAGAAAGAAAATGTGCAAGGTGGGACGGAGTTCAGCTTGCGGAGTTGTATTTTTTTTTATTTTATTTATTTATTTATTTATTTTTCACCAGTGGTATTCAACCCTTAAAAGTAATCTTTCCCTCTGTTGTGCTCCTCGAGATTTCGTGATCTTATGTTCAAATCCAACACAATGCAAATGAGCTTGAACGAACAATAAAGATAATGTATGTTTCGTGCATGTATAAAACAGCCAATAATGTTGATCTGACGTATGCTTCTTGAATGCTTATTTTGGTTCTTGTGTATATAGCTTACAACCTTTTAACATGTATTTTACATTATAAAAATGTAGTGCAAGGGTTTTTGCACGTGTCTGAACTAACAATCTATGTAGAAATAAATGTATGTACAGACTGTTTTGAAGTAGACATCAGCTATCCAAATTTTTATATTATTAGTGGTTATTGATACACACTGTGTAATTATGTTTATTGTTTGATGAATAAGTATGTGCTATTATTTATTTATTTATTTTTATTTTGTTTTGGTCATACATGTGGGCAATTTAGCTTTATCACCTTTATGTTCTGTTTTCCTTTTGTGTATGCTATTCTAAGTACATAGTCTCCAAGGAAGGCAGTTTCCATCGTCGAAATTAGATCTAGTAAGTTATTCTCTAGAATTTCCTTGTGAAATATGTTTTAAAAGGTTGTTTAAATGTAGTTGCATTAATCTGAAATATTATATAATATAATTTTAATTGTGTAATTTCAAAACTGTTGTTTAAACCGTATTCACTAGTTATATATAGAGTAGAACGAAATTGTGTTTGTGATAATAGATGTACTTCATTAATTTAGTTTTTTTCTCCTACTTATTAATAGCAATCAGTATAGTGTAATCTATTATAACTTTTCGGAAAATACTTCGTCTGTAATAAACGAAAAAACTAGCGTCAGATGGGTTCATAAATTCTGATTTCTTATTTATTTGTTTACTTTATTTTATTTTTCTGTTTAATGACGAGCTGGTTGACATTTTTATATACAGCCTTCTGATGAAACGCCACCGAACTTGAGGAATTTCATTTTTGTAAAATCTCGGAACTGGGTGTTATAATTTTCAAACAATAATTTTCGCTTACAACTCTGAAAGGAGACAGTTCCCAACCCATGTTACTTTAATCTAGTTCTTTTGTTTGATCCAAAGAACGAGTTCCCAAAGCTTGGTAAAGTTGTTTGGTTCTCCACAGTCTGTATGTAGACGTTCCTAAACAGTAATGAGTGATTTTATTTTTTAATGGCTGCAACTGTTTTTAAGATGTCGAATTCTTGTTAAACATTAAATTTCTAAATATAAATTGCTGTCCTTTAGTTTTGTTAGGATTTGGAAATATTCTGTGTGGACTCTACAGAAAAAAAATAATATATTCATAGTCGTACCATAAATTTTGTCTTATTATTGACGTATTAAAATTATTATTGACGAAAATTATTAACGTATTGAAAGCGCAGTTTTGAAGATACTTGGTTATATCCTTGTTATGTTGTTCTTGAATAGCGAAGTATAATGATTTTAAATATCTAGGAGTGGCGGCCACAGAGGCTTTAAGCCTCTAATTGACTTACAAATCGCATTACACGCAGTACTTCTTTGTTCAAATGGCTAACGCTTCCTAATTTCTGTTCGCGTGGTCTTTGGTTTGATTTCTGTCGCGGATGGTTGGCCCTGATATTTCAAGCTTTAGATTCCGTCTCATATAGCCTCAGCAGTAAGAAGAAACGTTAGGTTTCAACTATTATATGTACTGTAGTTACTGCTGGTTGTACCAAGGAGTGCTTAAGGCCGGCTTATAAGTTTAATACTATCTTTCTTCCTACAAGCCATGTTCTCTCAAGTATGGACTATAGTTTTATCCCATGAGTTGAAGACAGTACTACTGAAAGAACAATCTGATGATTATTAAAGATAATTAAAACTTTACGATACACCCTCGTATATTTCCTTTTGTTTCTTTGCTACTTTTCCCACTTTATTCAGTTTAAATAATTATTCGGCTGACATATCAGCACAACTTGTTTTGAAGAATGTGTTGATGCCTACTTTCAAAACAAAACCACGAATTTTTGGAAGTTCGTATTTAGTCAAAATTTCTCCGGGCCCTCAGATGAAAATAAGAAGGAATATTTACCTGAAACAGTTATGTTTTATTTTCTAGTTCTTAACTTTTCTTTCTTTCTTTCTTTTTTTGTTTTAATATCAATTATTACATGTTAAATATCCTTCCCCATTCCCGTACTTCGGAAAATGTCAACTTCGAGGTACATAAACTCAAGATTTGTGTTTACGTTTTTTGGTTGCAGGTAAATTCTGATATTTTTGATTCAAGTATGAGTTCCTGCGAGTGTCTATGTAATAAACACCCATACATAAGCCAAAAAACGAATCAAGTAAAATAATAATAATATGTTAAATAGTACACTGGTAGAAATCATACAGCACCTATACTTGTCATTTGATTTAATAATAGTAATTGTATACAGTAAATTGTTTGTCAAGTTTTAAGATTTACTTTAAAATTTCAGTAACATTGATCGTGGGTCACTAAAATAGATCTTGAAGCTTGAAATTTTTTTTCGATGTTTTTTTTTTCTCAATTTATATTTTGTTTTAATATGTCAACTCACAATGTAAGTCCTTACGTCACTCCTGAGGTATATCCATAATATTTCGCAACATCAATGTACAAGTTATATATTTAATCTAACTGGGTCCATAACTTCTAAAAGGTGCATTAAAGTTACTGCTTTATGTGTAAGGTAGTATTAGTTCTTAACTACCTTTTCGTGTTTTTAATATTGAGCATAATCGATATGTCCAAAAGAAAGGCACGGAAAGCGTTTTAGTACTGTCTCGTACATGAAATCAGCTGTAATGCACATTTATTCAACCGTTTCTTCTTAGGGGCTATGGGCACACACAGTCTGCGGAGGGCTCCCGATCAGATAGTATACGTTCAACAGATACGATGTAGGGTCAGCACATCGACGGTTCACCCTAGTGTTACTTCTGATTTTCCTGATAAACATTCGGTACTGCCTTACGCGCCTCCATAACTCCAAGTTAAAAAAAAAAAACTAATATGAATGGATCATATACATCGCAGCTCTCTTGAAAAATTTAGATGTATTTTCACATTAATATTTACAAACCTGTTTTCGATAATCAGTGTGTAATATATTCTGTAGTTCCTAGAGAGTTTACATGTACTTAATAAATACTTTGGTAGAATTTAAATCTGTACTAAGAGAGTTTTTGGGTTTATTATCTTTGTAGGTACACATACTTTTCACTTACCAAACTGACTATGTTTAAATGTAATAAGATACAGATAGTATATTTTTCCTTGTATAATGTTTATTTGTTAACAATATTTACAGGCAAAGAACTTCATTGAAGAAATAATGATGATATCTTTATATGAAAACAAATATTTAAAAATGCAAAAATACAAGTTTTGTGATTATCATAAAAGACTTAATATTCTAATAACATACTAGATTTTGATTCATATGTCTTGTCAAATTATTTGATTGAATTATTTATGTTAATTAGGAATATGTAAATTTGTTAGGTGATGAGAAAGAGGAACTTCGACTTCAAAATTCAACAACGTTACACACAAACAAAGACACGTTAACGTTTGTTGTTTTCTGTTAAAAAGGGGAAACTTTTGGCATGTATGTGTCTCTAAATTAGAATCAATGTATGACACTGATAATTGATTGCGTTAATTTTATTAGGTATAAAGTGTAAACAGAAGCAGAACTTTTAATGCAAATAAAATATTTCACTTGAACATAATAAAGTGCATAAAGGAAATTTATGTGTGACATTCTTCTAATTTAGAAAACTTAACTTCAAACGGGATTTAAAAAAAGAAAAAAAAATGTTGATGTGTAATATCAGTTTGATTTTGTACAGCGCAATCTATTTTTTGCTTTCTTATTTCAAAATGTGTTAAATCTACTACTAGATATACATTTTATTTCTTTGGGAAGTAAAAATATATACAATTTTCAATCAAATATGTGCGTGTTAGGACACTATTGCTTTAGAAGAATGACCATTGTTATTATTGTTTATTTTATCCTTTCCTATTTCCATAATAGACAATAAAAGTGCATTTTTTTTCGCTATTTATTTGTTTATCAGTAACTAATGGAGGTTATTCTCTCAGTGACGTAACTAAGGGAGGGCAAACGGGGCTTATGCCCCGGGTGCCGGATTGAGGGGGGGGGTCGCGAAATGGCAAATATTTATTTTCGCTGTAAAGCAAAGAAAGGAGTTTTTGCTAACTAAAGATCATAAAAAAAATACCTTCGAAACTTTACAGGACAACAACGACTCACATTCCTTAGAATCATATCCGTAGAGCATAAGTTAGCTTCAAAGCTATTTTTTGAGGGCATTGTAAAAGCCTTTGCTGCCAAAAGAGTTCGCAAAGTTAAATTTCAGTTCCAGCTTTTTGTGTCTTCATTTAAGTTACATCGATTTAAGAGATTCGTAAAATATCCGAATATAATACTCGAGACAACAGCTTGTCTGTTTGTCATAATTAAATATTCTATTCTGAAGCAACAGACTGTTGATTCATTCTACACATATGCACATCCCGATGTTATTCCAAAAATATTGTGATTTGCAATTATGATAAGACTATAAGAATATGTCAAGCATGCTATTCTCAGATTATTTGGCAAATACTAATTAGTTTAGTGTTTTATCTTGTACTAAAAATTAAATTATGTACTGCCGTTTTGAGATCAAGCTTTACCATTTGAAGAAAAAAATGGAATAGGAGAATTACTGTGTGATGCCAATATCAGCTGTAGTCGTGGAGCGTTTTGGTTTTGGTTGGGCAGAGGGGGGAGGGGAGAGGGGCTAAGGCGAGATCTTGCTCCGGGCGACAACTAGCTTAGCTGCGTCGCTGTATTCTCTGCATAAAAAGATTCCTGCTTTCCGAAGGTATTGATAAAAGAATATGTAGCGGAACATGTGCATTTTTGAGATTTGAAATTATGTGTGATTTTGGGCCCCGATGAAACCTTGTACTTTTTAAAATATTGAAAATTCGTTAAAGTGCTGTCCAGCAAGGAATTTGTGTAGAGAGATCTAAACGGCGTGACAAACATCTTGGTATTTGAAGGCGGCGCTGCAAGTTCCCTTTAAATGCTGCTAGCAAATGAGAGGCCAGCGGTATTACCACGTTTATTTTGCACACATCCACGTCTACCCCTGTCACGTGATCGCGCTGTAGTTTGTCTGCTTACCCATAGCCAGACCCCTTTACCACTTGGCAACGTCACGCCAGAGCTTGCGGTTTATTCGTTTAGCTGAAATGCCAAGATGTTTGTCACAGGCTTTAGTATTGTGTTGCCAAAATGTCTTGAGCCGTGGCAAAAATGCGAACTAACGCTCACACCCTCACACACCCACGCGTTGAGCCAATAAGGGTTCAGCTGTTGCTAAGCGAGAGAAAGCGAGTGGAATTCCTTCAGCCGATAACAGCGCTTTCAACGGAAGACTAGGGATCAAGTCAATGTAGCATATCTATAGCTAACTGTGTCAGTGAGCACTGGTTTGGTGTGCTCGTTAGTATGGACACGTCCATTCTCAGATGTGATGTCTACATCTAGGAAGGTGACTGTATGGTTGGAGAACGACTGACCACTTAACCAAACCAAACCATTTGGTGTACCAGCCCATTGTGAGGGCCTGAACCACTTCAAAGCCATCTGTTAGCGACCAGCTGAACTACGTTCAGCCCAGCGACTAGCACGTGGTAAGCGCGTTGCGTCGCCCTGTCACCAACCGGCGTATCGGAAGTTTCCGAAACCTAGTGGCCGTCACTCTTGCATTCACGTGACTCCCCAGTTTGTCCCACGACGCTGGGTGGACGCCGAAAATTGGAAATTGACAACGCTGACGTGAGTCCAACGCTCTGACCACCTGGTCTTTAGAAAATGTAGGAAATTATATAGGAGTAGTTCAAGTACTGATTGCTGCTTGTCTCTTAGGAAAATGTATTTATTATATGAATCAAAAATGAAATGAAATCTTTCAGTTTAAACTCGCACGATTATTTAGGCTAAGGGAAATAAAGATTAAGGCAAAGTGAATGGTGATGGAAGAATTGGTGGAATGAAAACGTGGGAGGAAACGGGAGACAGATGTTGTTCACCACAAATTTACTTAAACGGGGATCGAATCAGACACCAGAGGTAAGTGCTCTACCACTGAGCCATCATGCTCCTCTCTATGAATCGAAACTAGAGGAAAGGTTGAAGTAGGGATAAGCAAAGAATTTGTTATTCCTGGTGCCCTATAAATAGGTTGATGTGGTGGTCTAGAAACTACGCATGTACCCTTTGTTTGAAGACACTGATTTTAAATAAATTTGTTCATGGTTAAACAAATTGAGCTAATTTGACGTAGGAATTGTGTGCTGAGCTTTTGAGACTCGGGACATACAGTTATGAATACTTCGAGGGATCTGAGACGTGGAATGAACGGAGTATTGATATATAATGAAGCTATGGAGGACAGGATGTTATTAGGTGTTGATATAGGTTCGTTAATGCAGTAAATAATGAATAAATTGTGTAATTTGAGCGTGTGTAAATCTAAAATCTTACCAAGTTATGTTAGAACTGCAGCAGATTTTTTATATATATATATATATATAACTAGCAGCATTATCTTTTATATTAATCTTGTTTGTGATCGCGTCACGGCCAAACTGTTGAACTGATTAATATGAATTATTAAACGTATTCAGTAGCCACTTGAAGTAGATTATGATCATGTCTTTTTCAGTAAGGGAGATAGCAGGAATTTCAATACATCACACTGCAACAGGAACAAAACAATTCAGACCACAACAATAGATTCATTAATTATTATATTTCAATATTTTCCGTTTTCCATTTGTTACATGCCATCAAGGGCGCAACCACGAGGGAGGGCAACCGGGTCCAAACTTCCTCCAAAAGTTCGTAACTCAAGATACATTTGTACACTTTCTCAATAAAATTATCCTTGTTTAACAGAGAAATGATTGATGTAGCATGAAAATTTAATCTTACACTTCATCTGTACTTTTTCTCTTATAAAAACAATCTAGTTCTATTAATTTTTATGTGAAAATATAGGTAGAAGTATTTTACAATTACTTATCGTCTTGTCGGGTGAAGAATAATACACGTTCAATACTAGATAGACGTAATGGCTTGTAGTATTGGATCCCTCCCCAAAAGCTTGGACTCTCTCCATAAAAGTTTCTGGGTACGCGGCTGCATGCCATCAATTATTTTCCATAGTTTCTTATTGTATTACTTTCAATATATACTACACAATGCTGTCGATAAGACGAACAAACTCATGAAGGAAAACCAGTTATGTTATATCCTTCAGCAGAGGAAGAAATTTCACGAAAGCGATTAGACAATGAGTCAACATATTTAGCACTGAGTTGGATTCTCACCATTCCATTTCGATTATTAAAGTACGCTGTGAGAGGGACGGGGGGGTTGAAGAGTGGGAGGGATTCATATTCACCTTTCAAATATTTCTTATAAACCTGTTCCCCGTTCGAAAAATGAGCATTTTTGATAATATCTTATAAAGATTAATCATGTTAGATGATTAATCCTGTTGGCACCACTGACAATTTATTCTCGCCAACTATACCTCATGATAAGTTACTTTAATTGTCCGCGTGTTCTTATTTGGTGTGTGAAATTTCAAGGTATGACCAAAGTTGGTGATAACACTGAAAGTAAGTTATTTGAAAATACAGTCACTGAGAGTACTCAGAAGTAGAATAATATTTGTTTGGTGAACTAGTATGAAGTTTAAATATTAACTGTGTGAATTGATCGGTCTAGGTCTCAGAACCGAATATATTGTCTCACTGTTTCTTCATGATAAAAACTATTTAGAAAAGAATGACAAAGGAAAAAAAAAAAAACTGTAATGCAAATTTTCATAATTATGATACTAGAAAAGAAAGTACTAAAATTTGTTCATCTTTTTTTGTTTGCAGTGCGTCCGAAGATTCGAAGCGCCGTCGAAGGAAAGAGAAAGACAGAACTAAGCAATACCGGAAGACCGATGACAGGTCTCGGAGCCTTTCAAAAGAAAGACGCTCCCATCACGAGGTAAACAAAGTATGCAAATAAATCAATCCATGCATCTTCCTCATAGTCAAAAACAACAAATAATAAAAACAAAATAAGTTTAAAAAAAACTAAAATCAGATTGATTGCTGCTTATTTTTTTAAAATATTTTTTTAAACAAATATAAAACAGTTTGATTGTACCGAAATTTTAGAAGGAATGGAAAAAAGTAAGAAATCTTGATGCTTATTTAATAATAAAAAAAAGAACAGTTCCTTCATAGTTGTTTTGTTTATTTGTTTCTTTGTGTCTCTAATTATTTTACCCATAATATGTTTTGTAAAAGTTGGCATCACTTGGATATACGAAGGACATTTTAATAGTAAGTATTGTTATATTTTGAAACTTTGATAACAAAATAATAATAATAATAATAATTACTAATATAATTTTTTATATTTAAAAAACTACCTATTTTTAAAATAAATGTAATTTTGAGTCTTGTTGAGTCAGAGTACAAAAACTCATGTAATTAAAAAGACACTGTAAGGTATTTATATATATAAATGTACTTGTTTTGTATTGTAACTGCAATATTTTATATATGTAAATAATCAAAATGAGTATTAATTGAATGTGTTTTTTTTTGTGAAATACCCTGTACTGGTTTGATGTGTTGATTAAAACCTCTTGTGACTGACTAATAAGCTCTTTGATGACCCTTTAGGTCTGCATTTAAAGTAATCAAAATGCTTCATAGTCTTCACAGCTTTATTACTTTTCCTCCTATGACCCTTTTAAAGAGCATTGCATTTGGATGCATGTATGCTGGAAATCTTTAGTATTATGTCCTGTGACTTTGTAAATTGCATTTATTATTTTGTTGTTATTTGAGTGCGTAATGAAAAACAAACAAAAAAAGAAAAAAACGAAAACAAAACAAAAAAAAAAAAATAAAAAACAAAAATCAAGTACTTTAAGTTGAGATCCTGTTCCAAAAACTAGAGCGATAATAATTCTTGTTTATAAACCCATGCACCAATAAATAGGATTCTAAGTCAGAGAGTAAGTATGGCATTTAGGAGCAATTCTGGTGGCGGTAATTTCGTTGACATATGAATGTACTTGCACTATTTGTTTTATGTGGAGATTTTAATTTTTGTTGTTGTTGTTGTTGTTGTGTTTCTTTTAATTTTTATTTATTTACCCTCAATCACTACAAAGTGCTGAAATATTGTTTAGCTAGCCTGCATGAAACATTTGTAGATTAAAAAAAAAAAAAAAAAATACTTAATATGGCTTTTCTTTATTTTGCAAATTTAATTGGAATAACTGAGAACTAAATGTGTATATGTAATAACGCAATAATCCATAGAAGAGTTGTAAGCCAAGTAACAGAAAATTTTGAAGCACTGGAAGATTGAGAATAAACTGGCTGGCTTATGTAATACTTACGTATTCATATATGTACAGTATGCACCAATCTGTAAATAAATTGGAAATCAGTACAATAATGAAATTCTCATTGTAAAGATATGCTCCCAAGTGCAAAGTGAAGTGTTTTGTAAATGTTGCTTCAAGATATATATATTTTTCTTCAAAAAATACTACTAGAATTAAGGATATAATTTTTTGTGTGTGTGCTTTAAAGTATTATTTTCATCTGTGTCGGTTTTTGTTGTGGCGTTGATATTTTATGGGAATCCAAATGTTTACATAGGAAGTGACTAAAACATAATTAATCAGACATTCTAATTATACATAGACGGACTATGAACCTGCTAAGAAGTTTTCAGTTTTTACCGTATTTTGTTCAATATACTTTCAACTGTCAATTTATAATCTATAAACTTGTCAAATGTACGAATATAATATAGTATTTTGATCACTAAATGGAGAAAAGCCACTGTAGTTAGTTCTTAGGTCACTTGTATATGATGGGAAAATTTGTTCCTTTTTCGATGCTAGATAATGCATATATAATCGATATTTTGAGTGATTGGTTCCGAAAATTAGATAAGATTATCATAATTACAATGAAAACTGAAGTTCATAATAAACTTTTATCATAAAGTGATTCAATTGTATTAAATTTATTAAATTTTTGTGGATCATATATATTAAAAGAAGAAAAATTAATATGTTCTAACACAAGATAAAATAAACGTAAAACGTATATTCTTACAATTAGTATAATTATTTTCTAACCTTACAGTACCAATTACTCTCTTTCATTCAATTAACAGAATATTAGAACTATGTAGCGTAGTCGCTAATGCTCTCGTCTTCGGGGCGAGCGGTCCCGGGTTCAATTCCCGGTAGGAGCACTTGGTCGAAAAAGTGTAAAATGCTTTCTGAGGCCAGTCATCCGGAATGAAGTTTTCCTGGGTTTTCCCTCCTACACACCAGGCAAATGCTGAGGTGGTACCTAACTTACAGGTCCTTTCTTTACCAATCCTTTCTTCCTTCCGTTTCTCCGGATAGTGTGCTCGCCGAGAAACGTCGTCCTTCAAACGTGACGAGCTTAATGGCCATAAATGCCGAAAGCACAGAAATCGAAATCCTAAATCCTTGATATGTACTACGTCATTGAGAACTAATTATTAATGGGACAAATGGAACTTTCTTTTTTTTTTTTTTTTTCTTTTAAAAAAAATCTTGAATCAAAATATTATTTCAGCATTTTGACTGTAGCACTCAGTATACTTCTGCATGTTATTGTTTTTTTTTCCTTTCAGCGTAATTGCACTGTCTTATCACTTTCATTTTTTTCTGTCCTTAAGGCCCTTCTGTAATTTTTCAATGTAGTGCTGCCTCTGTATATTGTCTGTAAATATCCAGAATGCTATACATAAACATTTGTGTTTATTGTTGAATTGTTAAAAAAAATGCATTTCTTTATTTATTGTATTTATTTTTGTATTGTGCAAGTAGCTAAGGGCCCAGGTTAGTGTTAATCAAATTTTATGATTTTGTTGTTTTCTGTTCACATAATAACAACGCTGTTCCGTTAAGTTCTTAAAATTATCCCCCTTGCATTATAAAATGTAAGGATGCATGTTACATTGAATGACATATATATTTTTTTTTCTTAGAAAAATATAAAAGTGAAATTATGTGTATACAAATATAATTTTGCATTTAAAAACAAAACTGTTTCATTTACAGTTTAAATTTGTTTAGTGCTAATAAAAAAAACTTTGTATTTTCTTTCTTTGTTATGCCTACAGAAAAGAAAAGTTGTGGAGAGTCCCAAGGGTAGGAAACATGGGTCTTCTTCGAGTTCCTCAGAAAGGTGTGTATCAGTTGTAGTATGTGTTCGAATATATATAAGTGTACAAGTACTAATAAATGCATAGAAACTATAAAAATCACTAGAAATAAGCAATTGTACTTATTTGCACATGTTCAGTAGAGAATTAAAGGTTAACATTTTATTTTAAATGTTGTCGAATTTTTAGTATACAATGATATTTCAATGTCTAGGATGTTATCTGTCTGGAATTGAAGAAACAGGTTAGGTGTTATGTTAATGATTATTATTTTCCTTTGGGAAAAAATAATCAGCGAATTTTTTACAATCAATGACGCATTGAACTGTAAACAGTTTATCAACTGTCCAGACAGTTGAAATCTATTGAAACTCCACCAATTATTTAATTATGTAATTACACACTTATAGGGGAACACCGTACTCTACTGGTTATTGCATTTGACTCATGTCCGCGTGGTCCCGGGTTCAATTCCCGGCCGGTGCTTCCCAATTTTCGGCGTCCACCCAGTGTCGTGAGGCAAACTGGAAAAACAAGACGTGACGACTACTAGGCCTACAAAGCTCCTGATGCGCCTGTTTAGGAAGAGGGCGTCGCAGCGCGCTGATTACGTGCGTGCAGTAGGCTGGACGTAGTTCATACGGTCGCTAACGGATGGCGCTGGAGCAGGTTTAGGCTCACAAAGAGATCGTTACGCCAAATAGTTTGGTTTAGAATTACAAACTTACAGTTAATATTTTTGACACAAAGAATTTCTTAATTATAGCCACTCTTTCCTTATTTTTAGAATTCAAACGAAACCAACCCTTACATACATGTTCTGACTTTCGCACAGGTAGCCTCAAAATACACATTTTACTGTAAGAAATTTGATAAAATTAAAATGCAGTTGATCTTGGTTATATCATCAAAGAGACTTATAAATAATAATGTCGTTGTAACCGAGGCATTAAAGGTGATATATACAGGGTGTCCCATTTAAAACGAAAGTTGGAATCAGGTATAGGCTAACTTTTAAACGGAATGAGGTACACGTATAAAGGGGTCAGCATTAATATATTTGCAACGATACAGCTGACTATGGATTTCACTCGGCATGCCCTGTGCATTCAAAAACTTTATCACTGCTCGCACTTCACACCCGCGGGAACTGGAATAGGAACATCCATCTTCAACCACTGCCATGACGCTACTGAGAGTACTAGGGAAATTCTGGTGGCGCATGCGCCATGCTAGGATGTTACTCTCTCACGTGCACGCAGTCGCTTCGCGCAATATGCGGTTCCTTAGCTATGGGACGCGTGTGAAACTTACTTTCTGGATGCGCCTTGTACTAAGAAAAAGACTCACTTGTATATAAGACACCTAAGTTAGATTTTCATCGATTTGAAAAAGATGGCAGCTTAGACATCGAAGTATCATCATATACTGAGAACTCAACAGCAGTTTTAGATGTAAACCTTTAATTTTCTGTAAAAATGCTTACTTATTTCCATAGATTCTGTATGAAAGTTTATATTTTCCTTCAAATTCTTCCCTTTTTTTAATCAAGAAAGTCGCGAACGTTACACAAGAGCGTAAGTTGATAATAGTATATTTAAAAAAAAAAAAAAATCATCATCCTCAGCGATTTTTCACTCGATTTATCTTTCATGGTATAGAAGGATTATAATGTCAACTTCAATTGCATAATTTTTACAGAAACAAGTAAGTATTTAAACCGAATTGATTACTAACTAAATGATATGACTAATCTTACAGTACGAATGTATTTATTCCAGTGAAAATATTTTCGGAAGCTGCTACTGCTTTCATCCTCATTCGCTACCAAGTTTATAAAAATAAATAAATAAATAAATTTAAAAAAAAACTATTTCATTAAAAAAGATTAAGGTTTATCAAGCTTGAACTAACTTATTAATTGTTATTCTGTATAAATCCAGGGGCGTGTTAATGGAGCAGTTGGTCGTAGGATTCTAAAGTGATAAAATCTGCATTGGTTTATATTGTGTAAGGAAATGATAAGATAGTAGACGCTCTACAAGCTAAGTTTTGATATTTTAGTTTTTATGATATTGTTACAGTACAGTTGAATAGTAGGATTTATGTAGACCAACTCATCATAATCCACGTTTTATTTAATATTAATTATGGGGCCCTTAAATATGTGTGACTAGTATATTAATCGATTTTCGTGCTTGAGGGGACTGAAGATGAAAGCAACTACGAGTTTCGAAAAATATTCTCGCTGGAATTAATATATTGCCTCTTTAAGGTCAGTCAATTTAGTTAAAAGAAAAATGTACCTGACAGTTTTTGTATTTCATTTTTAATATTTTTTACTAGTTTAAGTGTGGAAATGTGATGCAGTTACTTCTCTAAACTAAACTGTAACGTTCTAGACCACGGAAAGCTCGTAATTATTAAATGATATACGTACATTCTATGTGTAATCTAATCTCATTAATCTCATGTTCATTAATTCCGGGCGCCATTATTCCTGGCTTTCTAGATTAGAATTGCTTATTTTAATTCATAGAGCTCCCTCAAGGGATGAGTCAAGTAATTTTATCACCTCCAATGTCAACGAAAGTGGTTCCAAATAATATAGTTGCTTGGTAAAGAAAGCTTAAGCCGATGGATCTTTGCCGATCTTTGCGTTTCTGTATTTTCCTTATCTTTTATTTTATATTAAGTTCCTTCTTTCGGAAAATTAAAAAAATATATATATCTTTTTATTGTAATATTTATAGACCAGTGCGTAGCCTCTCTCTTTGGACCTAGCAGAAACAGTTTACAGTAAATTTCCACCTACCTGGCTTAATGTAGCGGAAGAATGTACTGTATACTGTATCTTTTAAGAATTTGTCATAGGAAAAGGAAGTTTTAGAAAAAAAAATATTGTACACATTTTAAGATAAATGTTATAAGTCTAATAAAATTGCAGAAAACATAAAATGAGGTACTCTGCTTATCGGTAATTAAATTAATTGTACTTACTTTCGTACCTTATACAAACTAATGTGTAACTATATCACGTCACCGTTGGCCACGTGCTTTATTTCACTTATTTGGCAAGGTCACTCAAGGCAATAGAGATAAAGCACCGAACAAATATGTAGATCTAAGTGTCTTTTTAATGAAATAAGTATCTATCTGTATAACAGAATGGTTATGTTATGCATCCCTTTTGGTGTGTACGTCATTCCCCTCGAATTGGTACAAATTTCCTATGTTAATCCAGCATACTGAGATAATTGGAAAACTGTTTTGAGTTAAGAGGCAGCATATTCAGATCTAGAAAGCCAGAAAAGTTGTTAGACCGGCTATAACTTTTAGTAGACTATGACGCCAGGGAGTTTAGTTTAGTATATGTGACGATTTCAATTCTTCTAATAGGATTCAGAGTTACATGTAATTTTAAAATGATAAAACAGCAAAATGAAAACAGAAATATATATATGGACGGGTGAAAGTTATTAAGTGGTGTTTCTTATGCAACCACTTTGTCAAAACAGATCTAGATAAGTGAATATGTTTAATTCTGAAAGATGATAGGTTTCAAGAGATGACTGTGAAAATTCTAGTGATAAAGGAAACAGCTTTTTTGCTTATCAAAAAAGTGATGTTAGTCAGATACGAAAATATGACTTACGCCATCGCTGCTTTCACCCATCCATATGTAAAAATTAGCACGTGCATCTAGTAGTATACATATGCAAGAAATTGCTGTAAATACATGGTGAGCCATAAGTCTCTTGACAAAAATACATTTGCTTAATTGTTTCTCAACTACGGAACTTAAAAAAAAAAGTATTACAAGTTGTATCGTAACATTTAAGCTAGGTTACTAAATCAAGTGTTTAAGAGCCTGCTTTACTAAAAAATAATACAAAATGTATCATTTTTTTTTTGCTTGTTTATTCATAAGTGAAAGGAGATCATGAAATGCAACTTACCACAATCATAAAAAAATGTTATTCTACAACAGAAAATATGAACCTGAAGAATTTTCAGTGTTGCCATCCATAGGCATTACAGTATTGCCAGAATAGCAATTCCCCCAAAATCTAAGTTAAGGCAGCGACTAGAGGAACGAACTCAACTGCATTTGATTACATATCATGTTGTTTTGGTATCCTGTGAACTACTTCTTAAATTAGTTCTGTGAATTATTATTTAATTTAAATAACTATATGTTAAAACTATTTTGTTAATTACAAACTAAATACAATTATTATTTAATTACGTTATTAGTATTAAATAATAGCAACTGTAACGGACCAAATTTTAGATTTGTTTCATTACAGAAAAATAAACTCTGACATCTCTTTAAGTAGCTCCGTCCCGGAGAAGTAAGAAAAATGTTGAATTTAGTATTTCATGTCAGAGATTATTTATGCTAAGAAATATCATAAGATAACCTTTTGTTTAATGTAAAATTTTAAATATTCGTATCTTACTACATTTTATCTATATGATTGAACATATGTAATCCACTGAATGTTTACAAAACACGTCTTATTAAAATTATATAGTTACTTAGAATGATTTCATATGCACAATATGTTAACTATGTATTGATATCGACAGATTGTAAATCGGAAATCTAATTAGTGTAAAAAAAGAAGAAGAAAAAGTTGTTTATTTAAAAAAGTAAAAAAATAATACAGATTGTCTTGAGATATAACAAAGGTTATATATTAAGTGATATTTTTTTCAGTGATTTGGTAAAGAAATATAGATGTGTTTAAGTTAACTAAAGTTAATTAAAACTCTTTCTATAACAATTTTGAAGTTATTGTGAAGAATTTAATTATAATTTGCGATGTGTACGATAGAGAATATGTACGACTAAACTAGTTCAGGGTCCCCTCAAATGATTCGATCTCACCTTACAAGATGCTATAATCCTTCTTTACCATTGCGATACTAAATAATTTATTGATCCAATGATATTTAATCCGCCTGAAAATTACTGACGATGACGATATGCTTAATAGTTATTATACTATAATCTGTTTACTAACAGAGTATGAGTAAATGTGCCTGATAAATTCGCATCTGTACACAACCTGGTAAATGTATAGTTAATATAGTCATAGTGATGCTATGGAGGGAAACCGCCTTGTGAATGGGTAGTTCGAGCGAAGTAAATGCCGAACCCTTTTATATGTAATTGTAAGTGCGTTGAATCCTTCATGAGTAATCACGCTTGTGGCGCCAGTGATAAATGTTACCTGTGTTGCTAATGTGGAATCCTAGATGCCCTAACGATTTATGGTATTTTTCATACTCTAGTCTCCATTGTCTGTATAGCTGTCGTCCTCAGTTTAAGGTGAGATTATTTGTTCCTTAAAGTTCGAAATTACGTCAGTCACAATTAGTTGTATGTATATATCTATGTATCAAAAGAAGGAAAGAAATTACGAAGCCAGTGATTACCGTTGACACTCAAGAAACCACATTAAAGGAATCTGGAAAAGCGATATCCTGAACATTAAAAAATTACGAGTCTACACTTCATCATTCGAAGACGTAATGCGTGAAGGTGTGACAGAAAATGGCGACCCAGCCAGGATCGTCGCTAGAGAGCGCTAAGACACTTGAGTGACATTCTTTGATGTTGGTTATCCGATGTTGATTGGTAATTTTTACTAAATGGAATTTTGAAGATCTTTAACAAAATGGTGAGTGAAAAGTCGTTGGGGGACCTGACTTACAAAAGAATGAAACGTACAAAAGCTAAACAGACTGTTCTGGGAATATTGAAACCCAGACCCAATACGGATGTAATTGTGATCCTCGGAGATCTGCAAATGAACTCACAGTGAAATGTGATAAGTGTAGTAATATTTACCACCTAGACTGCTTAGATTTGGAACCAGAAGAATATGAACAGTTAGCTAAGCATGAATGCCCATGGGTATGTGAGAATTGTCACCTGATAGTACAGTCTGATGAATCAATGTTGCCAGTACAGGTCATTGATGGTGAAGGTTCCGGAACTGAAACAGCATTAGCTGGAAGTCCGCAAGTGACGGGTGAATTGCGAGTGCTAATGAAATGGCTGGATGAGAAATTTTCCGAATTCGCTGGCATGAAGACCTTAATGGAGAAGATGAAGAGAGACCAGGATGAAACCAGGAGAGACATCAATGAATGGAAAGAATCGCAAAGAAATGAAAAAGAGGAACTGGAAGGAAAGATGATGACGGTGAATAGTGATCTCAAGAAGGAAACAGAGGAAGTAAATAACGAATACGAAATTGAAAGACAAAATTTGGACATCAAGGACGGATTTGAGACTGAAGTGAAATTTGTAGAGTGTCATCATGAATGGTTGAATCGGAGAATGAAATGGCGAATTTCAAGAAAAACCACATCTCCAGAAAGAATCACACATGAAAGGAATCGAAAACGGATAAGGTGGAAAAGTGAAAGTGTAAAAGATGTCAAACTCCAATGTAGTTGGAAAAGAAAAAGAAGAAAAGGATACATGACATACATAAGTCAGAAGAGAAAAAAATTCAGAGGAAACAGCCATCGTAAAGGAACAAGAAGAAAATCTCCAGATGTGAGCGTATTCAGAAAGGATTTAACAAAGAACTGGAAGAAGATTGTGCGATTACGGCGATTAAGAAGAACTCCTATCCATAGGAAGATGAAAAGAAGATGCGAAAAACTGAAGAGAACGAAAAGAATTGGCCGATGGAAGTACCGAATTAAGAAAAATAGAAGATCGCAGGACATAAGATACCATTCCCGAAGGAAGATGAAAATACAAGGAACTATGAGGAAAAGGAAAAGGAGGAAAGAATTTCTTCTAAGAATTGGGAGTAAGTATAAAAGGAAGAAGAGAAAGAGGATGAGCTGTAGAAATTCTGTAAATAGTGTTAATATGCTGTATATAATGTTGCAGAATGTTTATAGCTGTAAAAATTTTGCAGATAGAGTTAAGTGTAAGTTTTTATGATATAATGTGTTATGTCTGTTCGGTATGTTATGTTTAGCTTAGTTACCTTTAGGTATGTTATGTTGCTGGCAGTTGATAATATTACAGGGTAGATGTAATCAAATTCTTGAATTCTTTACTTGCAACTATCATTGAAAAATGTAGGTGATAACATTAACCCTTGAGAGCTCGACTGCTGATATTAGGCAACGTTTCTTGTTAGACGCCTCTTATTTGAACACTGTCATCGATCGTATATTGTGTTAATGTAAAAATATTATTATCGGAGGTATTAATCGTTCGTTCGAAATCATATTAATCTTTCAATGTCCAATGATGTTATTGGTCTAAACCTATTGTTACTTGCTTTTTTTTATTGTTCCGGGATGTTCACTCACAGATGTGAAATTTTACTATTAAGTCTTTAACATTATGAAATTTGAAAACAAATATAAAAGTAGGCGGGACCATATCTAATTATAAAAATGCTTCGGAATTGTGCGATTTTGTAAAATCTTAAAGGATAACCGGCGGGTTTGCAAAACTTTAGAAATTTGAAACATTTAATTGCTTTGATGAATACAAAACCAAATTAATGCTTCGTTATCAAGTTAATAATGTTAATGGAAAAAGTTAATTGTTTTGTTCAAGTAGGATGTGATACTGTTGAAGTAGTTAACTGCATAGTTTGCTCATATGTGTAATTTAATGTGTTATTAATTCGATGTGTTATTGATCATATTTCTATTTTTTTTTGTGGTACGTGCGCTCTAACTGTTGTACCTCTTGCTTATTTTATTAAGTTAATATTTTGATTTTCAAGGGCTACTGCTAATATTTAAAAAAAAAAAAAATTAAATGCCTTAATTTTTTTTCTAACCGAGCCGGCAATCTGTAACGGACCAAATTTTAGATTTGTTTCATTACAGAAAAATAAACTCTGACATCTCTTTAAGTAGCTCCGTCCCGGAGAAGTAAGAAAAATGTTGAATTTAGTATTTCATGTCAGAGATTATTTATGCTAAGAAATATCATAAGATAACCTTTTGTTTAATGTAAAATTTTAAATATTCGTATCTTACTACATTTTATCTATATGATTGAACATATGTAATCCACTGAATGTTTACAAAACACGTCTTATTAAAATTATATAGTTACTTAGAATGATTTCATATGCACAATATGTTAACTATGTATTGATATCGACAGATTGTAAATCGGAAATCTAATTAGTGTAAAAAAAGAAGAAGAAAAAGTTGTTTATTTAAAAAAGTAAAAAAATAATACAGATTGTCTTGAGATATAACAAAGGTTATATATTAAGTGATATTTTTTTCAGTGATTTGGTAAAGAAATATAGATGTGTTTAAGTTAACTAAAGTTAATTAAAACTCTTTCTATAACAATTTTGAAGTTATTGTGAAGAATTTAATTATAATTTGCGATGTGTACGATAGAGAATATGTACGACTAAACTAGTTCAGGGTCCCCTCAAATGATTCGATCTCACCTTACAAGATGCTATAATCCTTCTTTACCATTGCGATACTAAATAATTTATTGATCCAATGATATTTAATCCGCCTGAAAATTACTGACGATGACGATATGCTTAATAGTTATTATACTATAATCTGTTTACTAACAGAGTATGAGTAAATGTGCCTGATAAATTCGCACCTGTACACAACCTGGTAAATGTATAGTTAATATAGTCATAGTGATGCTATGGAGGGAAACCGCCTTGTGAATGGGTAGTTCGAGCGAAGTAAATGCCGAACCCTTTTATATGTAATTGTAAGTGCGTTGAATCCTTCATGAGTAATCACGCTTGTGGCGCCAGTGATAAATGTTACCTGTGTTGCTAATGTGGAATCCTAGATGCCCTAACGATTTATGGTATTTTTCATACTCTAGTCTCCATTGTCTGTATAGCTGTCGTCCTCAGTTTAAGGTGAGATTATTTGTTCCTTAAAGTTCGAAATTACGTCAGTCACAATTAGTTGTATGTATATATCTATGTATCAAAAGAAGGAAAGAAATTACGAAGCCAGTGATTACCGTTGACACTCAAGAAACCACATTAAAGGAATCTGGAAAAGCGATATCCTGAACATTAAAAAATTACGAGTCTACACTTCATCATTCGAAGACGTAATGCGTGAAGGTGTGACACAACTGTTATTATTAAATAATAACATTATTATTTGATTTTAATAACTGTATGTTAAAAATGTTTTGATATTACAAACTAAATACAACTGTTACTTAAAAAGTATTTCACAAGATACCAAAACAATATGATACAGAATGAAAATGCAGTTGAGTTCGTTCCTCTAGTCGCTGCCTTAACTTAGATTTTGAGGGAAATGTTATTCTGGTAACACTGTAATTCCTATGGATGACAACACTGAAAATTTTTCAGGTTCATATTTTCTGTTGTAGAATAACATTATCTATGGTTGTTGTAAATTGCATTTCATTATCTTCTTTCACTTATGAATAAACAAGCAAAAGAAAAATGATACATTTTGTATTATTTTTAGTAAGTCAGGCTCTTAAAGCATCCTAAATCATTTTTAGTGTACACTTGTACATCTTTTAAGCACAGAAGAACATATTACATCACTAATGTTGTTAGATAATAATTTATCAAATTCAAAAATGTCGTAGATCCGTAATTTTTCCTGATTGTGGGTTGCGTGTCGAAATGAAGGTACACTGTTCGGGAAAATGCTGTATAAACAACTCAATCACATTTGATACTTGTAGTCATGTAACCACCACAAACACATATTCATTCTTTGTTAACTTTCTGTTCCTTCTAAATTTACTTAATTACAAATGTAACAAGGTTTAAATTCTTTATAAAATAACTTTTTACAACATATTATTCAGAACTACGCCATAACTTATTCTTTACGTCAATTAGCTGCTGCTACTTGAGTCAGTTGAGATCTGGATAACTGCTAGTGTCAATCGACTTATGGTCCATCCTGTATATTATACTCAGAAAATCCAGCATTGATGGCGAGGGCGAATACCACACATGATCCTATAGAAACAAATGTCAAAGTCGGCTGATACGCTTTGGTCTTTCAGAGTTGTTGTGCCATGGAAATATAATATTTAAAGTAGAGTAAAGGGTGCTTTCATATGGGACAGGCTCAGGTGGCGCAGTGGTAATATTACTTAAATATTATATATAAGATGTACCCAGTATAATCCTGCGGCAGTCTCTGCTCCAGCGGCTCTGATTTCTGTATAACTTTAGAGGGAGAAGGGCATCGAAGTATAAAGATATCCAGATTTTGAGAGACCCAAGCAAATTTGGAGGAGAGGGGACTCTGCGTCCAGGTTCTGCCCCTCAAGATTTTCCCAGGTACCCAGCGTACAGAAACTGGGTAATTCCTGAGCCACTGTGGAACGAAAATAGAACGAGAAATAAATTCCTCCCGCCGCATAGGGAATATGCTTTATATATATATACAAAGTGTGATCAAAAAATATGGTGAATGAATTTTTTTAGCAGCAGTTGCTGACGCTACAACCATTTGACGTAATTTGTCCGATAGCCTGATCCCTTGAGACACGCAGCATGAAGTTGGAACACGTTCTGACCTGTCAGTCAGCGTCCAGAGCCGCTAGAGTGAGATGGTGTTTACCTTGTCTGTCGCGTATCATGGATTTCGAACAACGCGTGAACTTTAAGTTCTGTTTCAAGTTGCAAAAAATGCCAAAGAAACTAATGAAATGTTGAAATTGGTGTATGGCAAAATGCTATAACTCTGAAGACTGTTTACTAGTGGTGTGAGCGATTTAAAAGCGAAAATGAGTCGGTAGAAGACGAGCAACGTTCGCGACGTCCAGTAACCTCAAAAACAGAAGAAAACGTGCAAAAAATGGCAAAAATTGTTCGTTCAAGCAGGCGAATAACTATTCGAGAGCTTTCTAAAGAACTAAACATCTCGTACGGATCCATCTAAAGTATTTTAACAGCGGATTGGCAAGTAAGAAGAATAAGTGCGAAATTCGTTTCCCTACGCGTGTTTTTTGGCCGAAAATATATAACTGTTTGTCCATATCCACGGTAATCTCTGGATATAGCATTATGTCACTTCTGGGTCTTCCCAATAATCCAAATTGTGCTAAAAAGAAGACGTTTTGACCATTCCTGACATTGAGAGGGCCACGCCTGAGCAGCTGAACGCCACGAAGAAACCTTCCAGAAATGCTTCCAGTCATGGATTCGACGTTGGGATAAGTGTATTGCTAGCCAAGGGCAATACCTTGAAGGACATTAAATCAAATTCCATGTAAGCTTTATTACTTTGTTTCTAATAAAATTATTCACCGTACTTTTTGATCACACCTCATTTATATAATACTCGCACTAAAACACGTTATTTTCTTATATAAGGTTGCAATTAGGAATTGATAAATTATTATAATTTAATAAACCATCCAACCAGTTTGAGTTTTAAAAGTCTTCATTTATAGGTAATCGGTTGAGTAGAATTTAGCACCTGTTCAGTAGTGAGGCTGTATGAGACGTGGATCTACAGCTTAACGTGGGATCTGGACCACATGAGCTCTCACCGGAAATTGAACCTGGATCTTCCACGCCAAAGACGCATATCATTTATAAGTGAGTAAGTTCATTGTTGAATTAGAATACGTTATTCAATGAACTGTGATTCTTCGGTCAACAAAATGTTACATTTTCTTTAAACTTTTTTTTTTTTTTTTTTAATTTAGTACCTACCCTGCTGTTAAAATATCAATAACTGTATAAAGAAGCAATTTATTTTTATACTAGGGCGCAAACGGCAATCATGCCTAAAGATAGTGGTACACAGGTTTTAGAAGGATATATTGGTAAATTTTATAGACTATGATGAGTGAGAGAGAGAGAGAGAGAAAAGTTTCTGAAATTATAATTGTTACTTAATTATGCGTTATTTTGTTTTCAGTTCACCTGATCGAAGAAGTCACTTTTACCGGAAACACAACAGTGAATTAGAGAAAGTAACAAGTCGTTCGAAAAGTAAGCCCAAATCGGTGTCTCCTGTAAGCAATAAATCTCATAACTCAATAGGACATTCAAACTCGTTGGATAAAGAATCTAGAAAACTTGGTCGTGAGAATGGCAGCAGGTCAGATGTACGCAAGACGAAAGATTTGAAAAAGTCTGGAAAGGCAAGGAGTAATGATGATAGTTATGATGAGGATGATGATAGAGAAGAAGAAAGGGGGAGAAGAAAGAAGAGAGACCGGGAAAAGAAGTTGAGAAAGCGATCATCGTCATCGAAGCGTCACTCGACTTCTGTAGATAGTGGTAGTTCAACTAGTCGCAGTAGGTCACCAGTGAGAAACAATCGATCTGTCACGAGTTCAGAGCGTTCTAGAAGGAAAACGCGATCTTCCGCTTCTCCTAAGTCAAATCGATCATCGTCCGCTCATTCCAAAAAATCCCAAAAGAAATTCAAAGCTGCATCCACGTCTACAACTTCCCTACCGTTGTTGTCGCTCAATGAATATCGAGAAAGCAGTAGCAGAAGCTCCAGTCTTAGTTACTCTCCCGTAGAAAAAAATCCAGAACGCTACAGAGATATACTAGAAACATCTCCGTCGTCAAAGTCACAAAAGAAGAATGACACTGCTGAGAAAGGATCGGTGGTCTTGAGTTCTAATAAATCCACGTCGACTGATGAACTGTCAACCAAAAAGAAGAAACCAAAGCAAAAGTCCAAAACACGAACCGCACCGTTAGTTCAGCCTCGAGTGCGGCTACGTTCTTCAAGCTCCGAGAAAGAAGACGAAGAAGTTGAAGAAGGAGAGATTCGAACACCGAAAGTTAAATCTGGGCTTAGTGATAAGGGAAAGAAAACAAGTACTCCTGCTTTGTCGTCAAACACACAGCCATCAATCTCACCAAAACCAACAACAGAAAAAGTAAGAATTGAGCTAAAGAGAAAAATAGTGAATCTTGAACCAAGTACTGCCCTGATACAGCAGCAACAGAAGGAAGTGCTAGCTAAGAAATCCACCGATGATAAACCAAAACCAGATACTGTACAGAAAAATAGTCAGCAGACTGCTAGTGACAAGCCAGAGAATGATATAACTAAAGTAGATAACGATTGTCAGTCACAACTTAATTCTACTGTGCCTGCTGGTTCCTCCACGTCAATAGCTACATCTCCAAACAGCCCTGAAAAGCCTTCAACATCCATTGTCTCTAGTGAGCCTGTAGCTTCCAAAGGACCACAGGAAAATTCATCCACTGGCGCGGTTACCAATAGTACTACAACAACCAATATAGATAAAACAAGTGGCATTGTGCCGACCGTAAGCAAAGTTCCATCGATAGTTAGTAAATTGGTGAAAAGTAAACCACGGACTCCGAGTGAATCGCCGCCACCTCTTCGAAGGAAACGATATTCCCAGTCCAGAAGCAGATCGAGGTCCGGCTCTCGAAGAAGATCACTTCCAAAATCCTTCAAATCTCGCAGTTCTTCCAGGTCAAGTTACAGGTTAGTAGCATTATTCATATTTCTTTTCTATTTGATAAGAGTTTCTTTTCATTCAACAAAATCTATAGATTAAAATACTAGGTTTATATGTTTGTGGACAATTCGCTTGACAGTGATATATCTGAAACAACAAGCTCTAGGAAAATGCTTTTCACTGATCTATTTCAAATTTTGTGTAGATTGTTCAGTTCTAAATGAATATTTTAAAAATGGACGCTATTTCTTTATTACATTTTTAGGGGTATATTTTAAAAAGTAAGCACCATATCATACGAGTTATACATTCCAACACTACATATTTGTATACAGGAGTTGTATATCTCAGGCGTTTGTTTCATGGCCAAGTGATAATGAAAAAGGAAGGATAACCATTCCTCCAGTCTAAGATGAATCTTTATTGTTTGGAGTGTTTTGCTCAATGAACAGCGTATACCACTGACATTGTAATTAATTGTGTGTGTAATATATTTGTTTATTACGTATTGCATGCAAGAAGAAAAAAAACACTGATCCTACATGAATTAGAAATTCCAACCGGAAGTAGGCTAAATCTTGCAAACAGTGCGAGATATTGAAAAAATAATCGAAAAAAAATCTCCTCTTTATGATGCCCCTTGCCGATTTTTATGAAGAAGTGCTTCATTTGTGTCTGTAAAGGGACATGTACAAATGTGAAGAATGACAAGGAGGTTCATGCTCATATGTGAATGATGAGCTGTGTAGATAGCGCAGGTTCAGGTAGTAGTGTAAATAGTCCTTCTCAGTTATGAAGTTGAATATTTATTCTTTAGTGTTGGTAAAAGCTTTCTGATATATTGCAAAAGGGATCTTTCGGCGACATTATAAAAGAAAAAAAAAAGGATTTTCGCGGTTTATGCAGATTTAATAAACTGTTTATTATATTTATGGTAAAAAATAGGAGACCCCTCTGATTTTTAAAGGGGAAGTGTGAGTGCGCGAGCAAGTGTATCGAAAACTGCTAGTGTAATAGTTGTATCGAGGGCAACAAATCCAAGGTGAGACAGCATACAGAACTCGTGGCAAGACATCATTCGACAAAGGGGAGGAACGGAAGCAAAGCTTAGGTAAGAGGGATGCCCAAACATTGGTAGAATCGTAGAAGTAATGCGACACAAACTGACTCCAGAACTCAGTTATCATGTCAGCTCCCTGTTTTTCCATTCACAGTCCAACGAAAGCTGCATAACTTAACATATGTAGTCGGACTGCGATTTCGAAACTTTTGATTACCGTCGTTAACGCAAAGAATTTAAAAGATGATACCGAGAATATAATGTATGAATACTGATGGTTGAAAGAAAATAATATTGTTCGATGATTGTATCGTTCCCCCGTTCTCAGACTGTATTTATGTGCAGCGGATACCCAAGTAGGAGTATGCTTCGGATTGTCTCCCTGTCTACCAGTGGCGGATACAGGGGAAGAGTGGTGGAGGCAACCACGTGTCCCCAGAGGCTGTTTATTTCTAAGCTCGCTATTTAGCATTACGTCACATTTATTATAGCATATTATATAAAATCTACCAACAAATCACTCACGTGTATATCATTTGTTATATTATGTGCTGAAAATTTATATTATAGCTACTTACATGACTACTTATATAGTTACTTTATTCTGTTTTGATGTAAAACTCCATATTTCTAGCCTACGTTCATCGTCCAGGAGGCGATCCGCCCCCTCCAAACGACCCTTTTGCATTAACAGCGGTTGTCTATCGGTAAACTTGGCGGCCGCTCTGTGGTTTATTTACTTTATTGTTACAGTTTTCTAGACATTACTAACACCTACGGCATTAAGTCCGTCACGTATGAGGGATGACGTTCCTCGGCGAGCACACTATCCAGGGTAACGGGGAAGGAAGGAAGCATATGTTGGGTACCTTCTGCATGTTAGGTACCTTCCCGTCAATTGCTTGGTGTGAATGAGGAAAAAAACCTTATTCAGGATGACTAAGCTGAAAAGATACTACATCTTTTCGACCGAATGTCCCCACCGGGAATTAAACCAAAGGTGAGAGCGTTAACGATTATGCTACGCGGGATCTCGCCACTCCGTGGTTATGTGAGCTACAATATCATGGTATTCCGTTGACCTGCTATTACTTGCAAAGTACACATTACTGTCTGACATTATGCGACATTTTATTCCATCAGATGCATTCTGTGATGTATAGATATTGTTCTTTACGAATCTTCTAAGATGACAGTACACATACAATCAGATCTGTTCACACGTGATTTGAGAAACATCAGGGTAACGAACCTTAAGAGAGACACAGGATTCCAACTCAGTAAAACATGGACACCAATCATATCCCGCCATTTCAAGCACCAATCAGAAGCCGCCATTTCAACCACCAATCAGAAAAGTCCAATCATACATACATGAGTATATATATTCCATACACTCTAGTGCATCATCATATTCGCCTGAAGATGAGGACGATGTCAGCCCTCGAAACGCCGCACAATATAACGTTATTTACCTGGCTGCTAGCCCGAGAAGACCTGTTCATAATACGTCGCCAGGAAAGTTTCAATAGATACTATTAAACATCTTTAGTTAATTGTAAGAGTAGAGTATTCAGTATACATTTCCTTATCCATCAGCGAAGTGTTGCAATGCATGAAGTTTGATCCACTGTTCCTGTGCAAACGATTCTCAAGTTGTCGATATTGTGAGGAATAAAAGTTGTAGTAAAGGGTAAAAGTAGACCAATATTCAATGCCTTATTAATCAGTTACATTTTTTAAACCAACATTCAATGCCTTATTAATCAGTAACATTTTTAGATCACCATTCAGTGTCTTATTACTGATATTCAGTTACATTTTTTTAGACCAGCATTCAATGCCTTATTAATCAGTTACATTTTTAGACCAGCATTCAGTGCCTTATTATTCACTTACATTTTTTTAGACCAGCATTCAATAACTTATTAATCAGTTACATTTTTTAGACCAGCATCCAATGCCATGTTAATCAGTTACATTTTTTAGACCAGCATTCAATGCCTTATTAATCAATTACATTTTTTTAGACCAGCATCCAATGCCATCTTAATCAGTTACATTTTTTAGACCAGCATCCAATGCTTTATTATTCAGTTACATTTTTTAGACCAGCATTCAATACCTTATTAATCAGTTACATTTTTTAGACCAGCATTCAATGCCTTATTAATTAGTTACATTTTGTTAAGGGTTTCATTACATACTAGCATGGACTAAATGGAATGTAACTTGCAGCATAGTAGAGTAGTTTGGGTTGTCTAACTTGAGGGGCTTTGATATACTCTATACTTTCTGAATCTCCAGAACGTGACCTCCCCAATCCCTCCTCGAGTCGGCTGTCGATATCTTAGAATGCTTTGGTGACCTGGCGGTGCAGAGAAAAATTGTCTAAGGAATGCGCGCTGTACAGTAACAGGAAAATACTTCTCATGTTCCAAAACACAGAATGCTTTCTGCTTCAGAGACGCCATTTTGAAAACGATTTGTGCTGCCATCTGTCGCCACGAGCTGTGATTACGAATGTGAGAAATTACGCTTTCAATCAAATGTGTTCTCTCTTTCCATCATTAGCACAAACGTGTGAATATGATAACAATGTAAATTACAGAACATATTCCGTAAAACATAACATAAAACCCATTGTGTAAAATTTCAAATTTGTTACTTGACTCCTTATCCAAATCAACCTTTCATACATAGGCTATGTACCTGGACTGTACATAAATGATTATTCTGCATATGAAGATCTAGGCACTGAAGGGAGGACAATATTAAGATAGATTTCATAATGAAGAAACTGGATCCAGTTGGCTAAGATCAGAAGCCAGTGGAGAGCTTTTGTGAATATGGCTTTGAACTTCCGGGTTCTATATGCCATAGGGTTAGTTAGTTAATGTGAATAATTATTATTACTGAAATAAATAACTTCCGGGCATTAGCTTCAGCTCGTTCTGTTTAGTAATAACACTAGAAAATGCACATTAGTGATGAATATAATCTTCTGTGCAGAAATTAGCATATACGTATCTCGTGTTTTATTAATTATAATAATTAAGATTGGTTGTAGGCTTGCCAAATAATGTTAAGTTAGATAATTAAAGTTTTATAGAAGATTAATGTTACAGAGAAAGGTAAGGGTTATGAATATCTTTACAATCAATATAAAAATTTATACTATTTACTATAAAAACAAATATCTTACAAAAATTCTATACCGGGCGTATGATTTTGGGAGTATCAGAGACATATATTGTTGCAAGAACACTACCTGTGGCCATTAGTAAGTTACCAGTATCGAAACTATTAGCCTTGCAAAATTCATTTTTTCTTTTTCACATAAGTTTTGCAATTTGTTAGGTGTCTCCTTGCAGTAAGTGGTTCATAAATATAGGGATAAAATTAGCTGTTGCGCTTTCTCTGTTAATTCATCTAAGATGCCACACAACTGCAATAATGAGTCCAGAGAACATCTGCATGACTCTCCGTATAGGGAAGCTAAATAAGATATGAATTCCTCCTACCTTGTGTCTGTTATATACAAAAAGTGTGCTATACACACTGATCTGAGATTAAAACCTCATTTAGTTTTCCCATTGTTGATTGTGGAACAACTTCTCCCTTTCTTTTGGCAGAGAGCGTCTTTGTGTTTGTACTTTTATTTGTATATATCATTTATTATTATTATTATTATTATTATTATTATTATTATTATTATTATTATTGTTATTGTTATTGCTGAGCACCACCCTAGTTACTCGATCAGCATTTATTTGCATTTCTCATCTTTATTAGTCTAGTAAACAGAAGTGAATAATATATTTAAACTGAAGATAACGTTTCACTGTGTCTTTTCTTAAATATAATACATAAATTATATTTTGGACCAAAGGAATAATACTTGTTGGTATCTTCTTTATTACATTGCGACACAAGGTTGAATTCACTACTTTTAATTTTTGTTATTTTATTAAGGATTGACTTTTGTTTTATTTTCTGTTTTCCCGAAGGACAATTTTGCAAAAAATATCACTTTTTCTTCTCTTTTTCCTTCCTATTCATCAACCTTTTATTGCAGTACGAACCCAGTAGCTGTTTGAAATATAGATAATAAAGGTATAAAATTAAAATTTATGCTTCAGCCACGTGAGAATTTTAAAATCTTACATGCTTTGAAAATCTAGGATCCAATTTTCCTCGGAAGAGAATAACTACAGCAGCAGATGTTCTGGAGCCTCACATATAGAAGAGAATTCAAAGACCTACGGTGAACTTTTAAGAAAATGTGATGAAAATTTGTAAACATGTGGAGTACGATGTGCATTTTTATTTTAAAAATTTTTTGCTGTCTTTTCCAGGAGTCCGCGAAAGAGCCGTAGTCGAACTCGCAGCCGTAGCTCGTCTCGCCATAGTCACCGTAGCCATCATAGTACAAAGAGCCGGACCAGCAGACATAGCAAACACAGCGCTAAGAGTCGCAGCAGGAGTTCATCGTATAGTCGATCTAGCAGATCAAGAAGTCGCAGTTATTCCAGAAGCAGAACTCGTACCCATAGTCGCAGTCGATCCAGAAGTCGGTCTCGTAGTCGAACCCGTTCACATTCCAGGAGTTCTAGCAGAAGCAAGTCTCGCTCACGCAGCCGAAGTACCAGTCGTAGTCGCTCAGTCTCCAGTCACTCCAGTAGGTCAAGGGCACGATCCAGGTCACCTTCTATTCCTCGCAGACGAGGATCGCCAAGTTTTCTAGATAGGCGACGAATAACAAGGTAAGGAATTATGTCCATAGAGAATGTGTATAGGAGTAATTTAATCCATATTATAATGATTATTCCATCAGTTGCTAACCAAATATTGCAGCAATTTAGTGTTTGGTATTGTTTTACACTTACTTGTTACAAAATTATGATTGTTGCATATTTTTCGCTTACCCTTATAATATATACATGCATTGCTAAATGTCAAAAGAATGCGCAGGATAGTTTATATTAGTATTAAATTTTAATAAGTATAATGTTAAATATAAGCGATAAGAGTGAGATATTTGTACATTACGAATAAGCTTCCTAAGGTTTAATTTCAACTTATTTCGCATCAGATAGTTCCAACTATCGGCCTATCATATGCTACTATTGTTGTAATTTCTCTCAGCAATAATAATGAGAATATACGAAAGTTAGTCAAAAAGTTAGCTACACTGTTTAAGAAAATAAAACAGGATAGAAATTTTACAATAACTGTGAAGTTCCATTCACAGTCTACTTTTCAACCTAATTACCTCCGTTATTTAAGCATTTGTCGAGGCGTGGTACAAGTTTATCTATGCCTTCTGCAGAGAAATCCCATCCAATGCCTCATAACCATTCTTGCGCTGCAGCTTTCACCTCGTCATTCGAGTGGTATCGTCGCTTTGAAAGTTGGTCTTTCATGGGACCAAATACATGGAAGTCACACGGTGAAAGATCTGGGCTATAAGGAGGGTGATCCCACAGTTCCTACCTAAACTTTGTCAGAAGTTCGCACGTTTGTTGTGCTGCATGCGGTCTTTACGTGACATTGCATTTGAAGGGTAAGGGAAAAAAACAAGGAATGTCACAAAACTGCATTTTCGAGATAACGGCGTTTTAATATTGAAAACCGTGTACAAAGAATAGGATTATGAAATCTTTTGCCACTTTTTACATGAATATTTCTACATTTACGCATGCATGGCATAGATAGTCAAATAGTGCCAAGAGTCACCAACAGATAGGACAAAGCACCCGAAAAAGCACATACATGGACATTCCTTATTTTTTCCCCGTACCCTTCATTTTCACCATACACTTCATGCAACTGCCGATAGATTTCAGCGCAGTTACACCTTTTCGCCCACGAAAAACGAATCACTGCATGCATTTCCAATTTGGACGCCATTTGCATCTGTCGAGACATGTTTACGACTACATGTTTACATCAGAACACCTCCACTTGCCTCATGAAAGTCGCTGCGTCACACGTACACCTACGTGTTTGCAGTGTTGCTACACAGTTTCATCAAAATAGCCTTTGACCGAAAATATTTACGAAGGAGTGCAACTAACTTTCTGACTGACCCACGTATTTAGGCTATGCTTCACCGTGGGTTCAAAAGATTATACTTTTTTATTTAAGCTAGGAATGTCATTTCGTTAAGCTATGTCAGCATTTAGTAAGTTGTATTTTTTAGTTTCTTAATTAGTAATCCAGGTTATGTAATTTCTATAGAAGTCACATTTCCTTTCATTGTCAACTTTCTTTCCTTCATGAAAGTACTTATGAAACTATAAATTAAAAACTAAATATTTTTGTCGAAAATAGTTTGTCATAGTATTTGTTCGGAAAGGCATCTTTTAATATTTTATATTTACTATGAACAAAGAAGTTACATTCCCCTTTCTTTTAATGTGAATTAGCATTTTGTGAGACGGTGTGGTGTTCTAAATTTGCTTTAATATAAGCGTGCGATTTTACTAGTATCAGAATTTGTATAATTCGATACTAATATGAAAAATAGAAGGAAGTTACCTTCTCTTAGATAATTTCAATTGTATTTTCAAAAATATAGAAATTTGCAATTTGTCATCGTCTATTGGCAGTATTGATTTATAGTTCCATTGAAAAGCAGATTAGCAATGGATGCTTTAATTTTGTAAGGAAGTCAGTCTCTTTTAGCGTACCCTGTAGTTTTAAGCCTTTCCCAGAAAACTTCCTGAGCTTCCAGCATTATTTTATTTAAAGCAGGAAACGAAATGTTAACTTGTTAACTTAAGAAGTAAATAATGATTCCACGACATAAATATTCTTGAATCAGTGCATGGTTGTAGTATCTTTTTAAAAGAATTCGGTAGTTAGTTGTTAATAGCCTGGCCAAATCAGAACTGAATTACACTCGTGATTTACATATTTTTATGCCATCTTAGAGAAAGAAATATTGCTATAGGAAGATTTATCTGTGCATTTAACAGTATTAACTGATTTTAAAATTTTAGCTCTTCTTACGTGATGGACCTGTTCAGCAGTTCCGAAGAGTATTCTTGAAAGTGCAGAAATGATACATTTTCTGTTTTTCCAGTCCGTTCTTTTATTTTGCTTTACGATTTTTTTTTTGTTTTTGTTTTTCTTATTTATTTATTTATTTATTTATTTATTTATTTATTTATTTATTTATGTTTGTTTAACAAAATTATACCCATCAGTATTCAGAAACAATGCACTTTTATTAGTAGAAAGGAGTACAGTGTTAAAAAAAAAATTGTCTTCAGATAATTTTTCTACTTTAGCACCATTTTGAACGCCATAACACATCTATCTTGATTCTTATGACACACTTTCTCTTTATATGTTCAATTGAAAATATGTTTATGTAATTTCTTTTCGCATATAATTGCTTCCACTCTAATTTTAAATTAAATCAGAATGACAATAAATATGTCTGCCGTATCTAATGAACAACCTATCTCAGCGTGAATATATCTATACACTTTCTTTTAACATGTTGTTATATATATAGTATTTTATACTTAAAATTTGTACAGTTCTCGGAATATCATATGTAAAGCGAATACATTAAACTCTTCTGCTTTCTCCTCTGGTGCTTGGGGTCCCGGGTTCGATCCCAGCCCCCGCCAAGTGAACTTTGTGGTGGACAAACACGGTGTGTGGGAGTTTTCTCGGGGTTCTCCCGTTTCCTCCCACTTTCTTCATTCCACCATTTCATTCATTACTCATCATTACCGTCTCCTTTAGCCTAACCGGCATAATCGTGGGACGTAAAACTCAGATTTCATTTCTGCTTTCTATCGAAGCATCATCTTCAAAATCACTTCTCTTAATAATATTGATGCTTTCAGTGACACATTTCTTTGTCATATATAAGCCACGTTTCGTTGCGGATGAATTAACCCCTCTCTGGTTTACATTCTAACTATTTATTTTAGCTTTTAATTACGTACATATATTATGGTAAATTAATAAAAGAATACTTACTGATGCATAAATGACTCTGAACGAAAATTATTGCTCCAAAAGTTTCGTTTCAAGTCTGTAAGTAAAAGTTAATGAAAACACATCTATCTTCCAGAAGCTCTCTGACCCTATCCGTAGATTGTGTTACCGCAGCAAAAATTTCTTATACTCATTTACATTTTAAAGCCTTACTTGCAATTCTATATTTACAAACATGCTGTCCACGATTACGGTTAGCTCGAATTGGAAAGTTAAGAATGGATGTTCAAATCTAGAATTTACATGGAATAGATGAAGTGTAAAGCCTCTAATAGTGAGAAATCGTGCATAACTTAAAAACGATGTCCACACTTTGATTTTTGAAATAACATCCAAAAGCTGCTTGGTTACCATGATAAAAATTCAACACTTGCTACTATAATTCTGGTGTTCTTTTTATTTGGATCAGTCTTACGATTCAAGAATCCTACCTTTTAGCCGCTCACTTGAAGTAGGCTACAACTCTGTCCATGTGACTACTGTTAAATCCTGTATCGTGTCTGATAGCCACTAATATCGATAGACATTTCGTAGGAACAATCTGATGTTACCCAACAAGCAGTGGTGCTATTTAGCCGGTTCGAGCA